>NW_027012609.1:387500-412500 GCF_036934945.1 Oncorhynchus masou masou
CTCTGGAATGAAGCATTTCTTTTCCTCTGACTGAGATGATAGTTAAGTTTAGATAGCCCTGCAATCCCTCAAACGGCATCATCGCACATTCCCCACATCGTCGCTTCCACTTTCTACAGCTTTTTGTCATCGTGTGTGTGTGTGTGTGTGTGTGATACTAAGGAGATGAATACACCAGATGGCTTCCCTTTCACTGAATAAATTATAATCATACAAAGTGGAGATAGTCCGCTTATCATTTTCTGAAGGACTTGCTCTTTCTGAGAAATATATGATCTAATCTAACATATATGCATTTCAGAAGCTTATGTATATTATCTCCTCTCGCTATTTAGTGAACCATGAAGATCGACTGAAAGTTTGAGGTTGACAGAAAGGCTCCTCCTTTAGCCGGTACATGGACCACCTGGTCCATAGCAGGAGAGAGGAGTCTCCTTCAGCAGGTACATGGACAACCTGGTCCATAGCAGGAGAGAGGAGTCTCCTTTAGCAGGTACATGGACCACCTGGTCCATAGCAGGAGAGAGGAGTCTCCTTTAGCAGGTACATGGACAACCTGGTCCATAGCAGGAGAGAGGAGCCTCCTTTAGCAGGTACATGGACAACCTGGTCCATAGCAGGAGAGAGGAGCCTCCTTTAGCAGGTACATGGACCACCTGGTCCATAGCAGGAGAGAGGAGCCTCCTTTAGCAGGTACATGGACAACCTGGTCCATAGCAGGAGAGAGGAGTGTCCTTTAGCAGGTACATGGACAACCTGGTCCATAGCAGGAGAGAGGAGTCTCCTTGAGCAGGTACATGGACAACCTGGTCCATAGCAGGAGAGAGGGGCCTCCTTTAGCAGGTACATGGACAACCTGGTCCATAGCAGGAGAGAGGAGTCTCCTTTAGCAGGTACATGGACAACCTGGTCCATAGCAGGAGAGAGGAGTGTCCTTTAGCAGGTACATGGACAACCTGGTCCATAGCAGGAGAGAGGAGTCTCCTTTAGCAGGTACATGGACAACCTGGTCCATAGCAGGAGAGAGGAGTCTCCTTCAGTAGGTACATGGACAACCTGGTCCATAGCAGGAGAGAGGAGTCTCCTTTAGCAGGTACATGGACCACCTGGTCCATAGCAGGAGAGAAGGGTCTCCTTTAGCAGGTACATGGACCACCTGGTCCATAGCAGGAGAGAGGAGTCTCCTTTAGCAGGTACATGGACAACCTGGTCCATAGCAGGAGAGAGGAGCCTCCTTTAGCAGGTACATGGACAACCTGGTCCATAGCAGGAGAGAGGAGTCTCCTTTAGCAGGTACATGGACAACCTGGTCCATAGCAGGAGAGAGGAGTCTCCTTGAGCAGGTACATGGACAACCTGGTCCATAGCAGGAGAGAGGAGCCTCCTTTAGCAGGTACATGGACAACCTGGTCCATAACAGGAGAGAGGAGTCTCCTTGAGCAGGTACATGGACAACCTGGTCCATAGCAGGAGAGAGGAGCCTCCTTTAGCAGGTTCTCCAAGCTCTGATGTTTGATGTTAATCCATGTTTTATCATTATAATTAGTCCCGTGTAGCTCAGTTGGTAGAGCATGGTGTTTGGATTCGATTCCCCTCGGGGGACCAGTATTAAAATGTGGCTCTGGATAAGAACATCTGATAAACGACAGAAATGCAATTAAAAAAACTATTTCTGATCATTGAAAGGTCTATGATTCTACCCCTCCACCACTCTCTCACTCTATCCCCTCCACCACTCTATCCCCTCCACCACTCTATCCCCTCCACCACTCTATCCCCTCCACCACTCTCTCCCTCCACAACTCTCTCCCTCCATCCCCTCCACCACTCTCTCCCTCCATCCCCCTCCACCACTCTCTCCCTTCACCACTCTCTCCCTCCATTCCCTCCACCACTCTATCCCCTCCACCACTCTATCCCCTCCACCACTCTCTCCCTTCACCACTCTCTCCCTCCACCACTCTCTCCCTTCACCACTCTCTCCCTCCATTCCCTCCACCACTCTATCCCCTCCACCACTCTATCCCCTCCACCACTCTCTCCCTTCACCACTCTCTCCCTCCACAACTCTCTCCCTCCATCCCCTCCACCACTCTTTCCCTCCACCCCTCTCTCCCTCCATCCCCTCCACCCCTCTCTCCCTCCATCCCCTCCATCCCCTCCACCACTCTCTCTCCATCCCCTCCACCACTCTCTCCCTCCATCCCCTCCACCACTCTCTCCCTTCACCACTCTCTCCCTCCATTCCCTCCACCACTCTATCCCCTCCACCACTCTATCCCCTCCACCACTCTCTCCCTTCACCACTCTCTCCCTCCACCACTCTCTCCCTTCACCACTCTCTCTCCCTCCATTCCCTCCACCACTCTCTCCCTTCACCACTCTCTCCCTTCACCACTCTCTCCCTCCACCACTCTCTCCCTCCATCCCCTCCACCACTCTCTCCCTCCATCCCCTCCATCCCCTCCACCACTCTCTCTCTCCATCCCCTCCACCACTCTCTCCCTCCATCCCCTCCACCACTCTCTCCCTTCACCACTCTCTCCCTCCATTCCCTCCACCACTCTATCCCCTCCACCACTCTATCCCCTCCACCACTCTCTCCCTTCACCACTCTCTCCCTCCACCACTCTCTCCCTTCACCACTCTCTCCCTCCATCCCCTCCACCACTCTCTCCCTTCACCACTCTCTCCCTCCATTCCCTCCACCACTCTATCCCCTCCACCACTCTATCCCCTCCACCACTCTCTCCCTTCACCACTCTCTCCCTCCACAACTCTCTCCCTCCATCCCCTCCACCACTCTTTCCCTCCACCCCTCTCTCCCTCCATCCCCTCCACCACTCTCTCCCTCCATCCCCTCCACCACTCTCTCCCTTCACCACTCTCTCCCTCCACCACTCTCTCCCTCCATCCCTCCACCACTCTCTCCCTCCACCACTCTCTCCCTCCTCCACTCTCTCCCTCCATCCCCTCCACCCCTCTCTCCCTCCATCCCCTCCACCACTCTCTCCCTCCATCCCCTCCACCCCTCTCTCCCTCCATCCCCTCCACCACTCTCTCCCTCCACCCCTCTCTCCCTCCATCCCCTCCACCACTCTCTCCCTCCATCCCCTCCACCCCCTCTCTCCCTCCATCCCCTCCACCCCTCTCTCCCTCCATCCCTCCATCCCCTCCACCCTCTCTCCCTCCATCCCCTCCATCCCCTCCACCCCTCTCTCCCTCCATCCCCTCCACCCCCCTCTCTCTCCTCCATCCCTCCACCCCCTCTCTCCCTCCATCCCCTCCATCCCCCTCCACCCCCTCTCCTCCCTCCATCCCCTCCATCCCCTCCACCCCTCTCTCCCTCCATCCCCTCCACCCCTCTCTCCCTCCATCCCCTCCATCCCCTCCACCCTCTCTCCCTCCATCCCCTCCATCCCCTCCACCCCCCTCTCCCTCCATCCCCTCCACCCCTCTCTCCCTCCATCCCCTCCACCCCTCTCTCCCTCCATCCCCTCCATCCCCTCCACCCCTCTCTCCCTCCATCCCCTCCACCCCTCTTCCCTCCATCCCCTCCATCCCCTCCACCCCTCTCTCCCTCCATCCCCTCCATCCCCTCCACCCCTCTCTCCCTCCATCCCCTCCACCCCTCTCTCCCTCCATCCCCTCCATCCCCTCCACCCCTCTCTCCTTCCATCCCCTCCACCCCTCTCTCCCCTCCATCCCCTCCATCCCCTCCACCCCTCTCTCCCTCCATCCCCTCCATCCCCTCCACCCCCTCTCTCCCTCCATCCCCTCCACCCTCTCTCCCTCCATCCCCTCCATCCCCTCCACCCCTCTCTCCCTCCAGAAGAGACTTCTCTATTCCTTCACGTGGCCCAGGTTCAATTCAAGTGCAAATTTAGTGACAGTATTTCCATGTCCCAAATGGCGCCCTATTCCCTTTATAGTGCACTACGTTTGACCAGGACCGTAGGGGCCCTACATAGGGAGGGTACTATATGGGACGCACAACGCTGTATGCAGATGGGAGTTGTTTTTTAAATTCTCGAAATCTGCCTTCTCTGATGCGGTAAAGTACAAGAAATTAGTCCAACCTGGTGTCTGTGTGTGTGTCTGTGTGTGTGTGTTTGTGTGTCTGTGTGTGTGTGTTTGTGTGTGAGTGTGTGTGTGTGTGTCTGTGTGTGTGTGTGTGTGTTTATGTGTGTGTGTGTGTGTCTATGTGTCTGTGTGTGCAAATGTCTGTGTCTGTGTGTGTGTGTGTCTGTGTCTGTGTGTGTGTCTGTGCGTGTGTGTGTGTGTGTGTCTGTGCGTGTGTGTGTGTGTGTGTGTGTGTGTGTGTGTGTGTGTGTCTGTGTGTGTGTGTGTCTGTGCATATGTCTGTGTCTGTGTCTGTGTGTGTGTGTGTGTCTGTGTTTGAGTGTGAGTGTGAGTGTGAGTGTGAGTGTGAGTGTGAGTGTGAGTGTGAGTGTGTGTGTGTGTGTGTGTGTGTGTGTGTGTGTGTGTGTGTGTGTGTGCCTGCCTGCTGTAGTTCCATCCCTGCATGTCTCCACAGTTGTGACAGTCATTATACTCCAGCAGAACGTGTTATAGAATAGTTACGTAATAGTTAATAGTTTTAAAAAATGACTTCCTGTTCCTCTGGTGAGGTCACAGTCACACAGGACTTCCTGTTCTGCTCCAAGGTCTAGTTCCTCTGGTGAGGTCACAGTCACACAGGACTTCCTGTTCTGCTCCAAGGTCTATTTCCTCTGGTGAGGTCACAGTCACACAGGACTTCCTGTTCTGCTCCAAGGTCTAGTTCCTCTGATGAGGTCACAGTCACACAGGACTTCCTGTTCTGCTCCAAGGTCTAGTTCCTCTGGTGAGGTCACAGTCACACAGGACTTCCTGTTCTGCTCCAAGGTCTAGTTCCTCTGGTGAGGTCACAGTCACACAGGACTTCCTGTTCTGCTCCAAGGTCTAGTTCCTCTGGTGAGGTCACAGTCACACAGGACTTCCTGTTCTGCTCCAAGGTCTAGTTCCTCTGATGAGGTCACAGTCACAAATTGAGGTCTAGATCACCTCAATTTTAGTGCTATCTCTTCAGATTATGGCTTGATCACCTCAATTCTAGTGCTATCTCTTCAGATTATAGCTAGATCACCTCAATTATAGTGCTATCTCTTCAGATTATAGCTAGATCATCTCAATTTTCATGCTCAATTTTAGTGCTATCTCTTCAGATTATAGCTAGATCACCTCAGTTCTAGTGCTATATCTTCAGATTGTAGCTAGATCACCTCAATTCTAGTGCTATCTCTTCAGATTATAGCTAGATCACCTCAGTTCTAGTGCTATCTCTTCAGATTATAGCTAGATCACCTCAATTCTAGTGCTATCTCTTCAGATTATAGCTAGATCACCTCAGTTCTAGTGCTATCTCTTCAGATAATAGCTAGATCACCTCAATTCTAGTGCTATCTCTTCAGATTATAGCTAGATCACCTCAGTTCTAGTGCTATTGTCAGGACCCGGTTACGAACTTGGGTCTCCGGAGTGAGAAACAGTCACTTAACCAACTGAGCCACGAATAGTCAGCAGAACCCAGAAGATGAGGCAGACACAGCAGTACTTAAGACGGTGTATTTAATAAAGTAAAAAGGAGAAGTCCTTAAATACAAAAATGGCAAATCCAAAAGGTGGTAGGAATAGCACAAAAAAGCCTCAAGAGATACTCAAAAACAAAAACAGAATTCCATAAGAGCATCCACCGGAAACGACAAGAATACACAGAACACTAGGGCTGGGTGCTAACATACAAACACAGAGCACAGAACTGAGGGAAACTAAGGGTTTAAATACAATCAGGGGAAACGAGGTACAGGTGCAAATAATAATGGGGAACAAGGGAAAAAACATAAGGTCAAAAAGCACAATGGGGGCATCTAGTGACCAAAACCCGGAACAACCCTGGCCAAATCCTGACAGCTATCTCTTCAGATAATAGCTAGATCACCTCAATTCTAGTGCTATGTCTTCAGATTATAGCTAGACCACCATAGTTTTAGTTCTGTCGCTTCAGATTATGGCTAGACCTCCTTACCTTTAGTTATATCCATCATCTGTGTTTGATTCCCATTCAGATGACTGGAGGAGAGACAGACACAGCTGTGTTTAATGTGTGTTCCAGGGGGTTAAGATGTTAACCTCACATAAAAGAAAGAGGCAGCGCTTTAGTTGAGCTGTGTGTACCCTTCACTCTCTGCATTTCAATTCAAACTGAGTGTTTTTCATTGGTTGGTCCAAGCCCTCGGGTAATGCAAATATTGTTAACCATATTTTACTGGTTTGCCTGCTTTTGAATAGATAATAATGCTTCTAACACATGAACGACATCCGCTAATTTATTATTACACACCTGACCTCACCTAGACCCTTTCAGGTTCCACCTCACCTAGACCCTCTCCTTTCAGGTTCCACCTCACCTAGACCCTTTCAGGTTCCACCTCACCTAGACCCTTTCAGGTTCCACCTCACCGAGACCCTCTCCTTTCATGTTCCACCTCCCCTAGACCCTCTCCTTTCAGGTTCCACCTCACCTAGACCCTCTCCTTTCAGGTCCCACCTCACCTAGACCCTCTCCTTTCTGGTCCCACCTCACCTAGACCCTCTCCTTTCAGGTTCCACCTCACCTAGACCCTTTCAGGTTCCACCTCACCTAGACCCTCTCCTTTCAGGTTCCACCTCACCTAAACACTCTCCTTTCAGGTTCCACCTCCCCTAGACCCTCTCCTTTCATGTTCCACCTCACCTAGACCCTCTCCTTTCAGGTTACACCTCACCTAGACCCTCTCCTTTCATGTTCCACCTCACCTAGACACTCTCCTTTCAGGTTCCACCTCCCCTAGACCCTCTCCTTTCAGGTTCCACCTCACCTAGACCCTCTCCTTTCTGGATAATTATTCTACATGTTTTCTGTCAGGTTTGATGTTGCAAGACAGAATATTCTGTCTGTGACGACTGAGATTAATAGGCTTGTGGTCACGCGTCTATTTTTATCAACGATGACAAATTCATCTTGTTGTTGGTATTACTTTCTACTAGCCGGAGGCTGCTGGGTGGTTTTGATGGAGCTGCTGGGTGGTTTTGATGGAGGCTGCTGGGTGGTTTTGATGGAGCTGCTGGGTGGTTTTGATGGAGACTGCTGGGTGGTTTTGATGGAGACTGCTGGGTGGTTTTGATGGAGGCTGCTGGGTGGTTTTGATGGAGGCTACTGGGTGGTTTTGATGGAGGCTGCTGGGTGGTTTTGATGGAGGCTGCTGGGTGGTTTTGATGGAGGCTGCTGGGTAGTTTTGATGGAGGCTGCTGGGTGGTTTTGATGGAGGCTGCTGGGTAATTCTGATGAAGGCTGCTGGTTAATTCTGATGGAGGCTGCTGGGTTGTTTTGATGGAGGCTGCTGGGTGGTTTTGATGGAGGCTGCTGGGTGGTTTTTGATGGAGGCTGCTGGGTAGTTTTGATTTACATTTACATTTACATTTAAGTCATTTAGCAGACGCTCTTATCCAGAGCGACTTACAAATTGGTGAATTCACCTGACATCAGTGGAACAGCCACTTTACAATAGTGCATCTAAATCATAAGGGGGGGGGGTGAGAAGGATTGCTTTATCCTATCCTAGGTATTCCTTGAAGAGGGATGGAGGCTGCTGGGTAATTCTGATGGAGGCTACTGGGTGGTTTTGATGGAGGCTGCTGGGTGGTTTTGATGGAGGCTGCTGGGTAGTTTTGATGGAGGCTGCTGGGTGGTTTTGATGGAGGCTGCTGGGTAATTCTGATGGAGGCTGCTGGGTAATTCTGACGGAGACTGCTGGGTAGTTTTGATGGAGACTGCTGGGTGGTTTTGATGGAGGCTGCTGGGTGGTGTTGATGGAGGCTGGGTGGTTCTTCCCCTACCTGTCCTCTCTCACTCCCTCCTCTTCTTGACGTTCCGTTTGGATAGCTGTCTCCCATCAGGCTACTAGTCTAGTATAGGTGGACTTTCTTTAAGCCTGTAGAATGGAGGAGGGATAGTTCTTCAAGCCTGTAGAATGGAGGGAGGGAGGGATAGTTCTTTAAGCCTGTAGAATGGAGGGAGGGAGGGATAGTTCTTTAAGCCTGTAGAATGGAGGAGGGAGGGATAGTTCTTTAAGCCTGTAGAATGGAGGGAGGGAGGGATAGTTCTTTAAGCCTGTAGAATGGAGGGAGGGAGGGATAGTTCTTTAAGCCTGTAGAATGGAGGGAGGGAGGGAGGGATAGTTCTTTAAGCCTGTAGAATGGAGGGAGGGAGGGATAGTTCTTTAAGCCTGTAGAATGGAGGGAGGGAGGGATAGTTCTTTAAGCCTGTAGAATGGAGGGAGGGAGGGATAGTTCTTTAAGCCTGTAGAATGGAGGGAGGGATAGTTCTTTAAGCCTGTAGAATGGAGGGAGGGAGGGATAGTTCTTTAAGCCTGTAGAATGGAGGGAGGGAGGGATAGTTCTTTAAGCCTGTAGAATGGAGGGAGGGAGGGATAGTTCTTTAAGCCTGTTGAATGGAGGGAGGGAGGGATAGTTCTTTAAGCCTGTAGAATGGAGGGAGGGATAGTTCTTTAAGCCTGTAGAATGGAGGGAGGGAGGGATAGTTCTTTAAGCCTGTAGAATGGAGGGAGGGAGGGATAGTTCTTTAAGCCTGTAGAATGGAGGGAGGGAGGGATAGTTCTTTAAGCCTGTAGAATGGAGGGAGGGAGGGATAGTTCTTTAAGCCTGTTGAATGGATGGAGGGAGGGATAGTTCTTTAAGCCTGTAGAATGGAGGGAGGGAGGGATAGTTCTTTAAGCCTGTAGAATGGAGGGAGGGAGGGATAGTTCTTTAAGCCTGTAGAATGGAGGAGGGAGGGATAGTTCTTTAAGCCTGTAGAATGGAGGGAGGGAGGGATAGTTCTTTAAGCCTGTAGAATGGAGGGAGGGAGGGATAGTTCTTTAAGCCTGTAGAATGGAGGGAGGGAGGGAGGGATAGTTCTTTAAGCCTGTAGAATGGAGGGAGGGAGGGATAGTTCTTTAAGCCTGTAGAATGGAGGGAGGGAGGGATAGTTCTTTAAGCCTGTAGAATGGAGGGAGGGAGGGATAGTTCTTTAAGCCTGTAGAATGGAGGGAGGGATAGTTCTTTAAGCCTGTAGAATGGAGGGAGGGAGGGATAGTTCTTTAAGCCTGTAGAATGGAGGGAGGGAGGGATAGTTCTTTAAGCCTGTAGAATGGAGGGAGGGAGGGATAGTTCTTTAAGCCTGTAGAATGGAGGGAGGGAGGGATAGTTCTTTAAGCCTGTAGAATGGAGGGAGGGAGGGAGGGAGGGATAGTTCTTTAAGCCTGTAGAATGGATGGAGGGAGGGATAGTTCTTTAAGCCTGTAGAATGGAGGGAGGGAGGGATAGTTCTTTAAGCCTGTAGAATGGAGGGAGGGAGGGATAGTTCTTTAAGCCTGTAGAATGGAGGAGGGGAGCCTGTAGAATGGATGGGGATAGTTCTTTATGCCTGTAGAATGGATGGAGGGAGGGATAGTTCTTTAAGCCTTTAGAATGGAGGGAGGGAGGGATAGTTCTTTAAGCCTGTAGAATGGAGGAGGGAGGGATAGTTCTTTAAGCCTGTAGAATGGAGGAGGGAGGGAGGGATAGTTCTTTAAGCCTGTAGAATGGAGGGAGGGAGGGATAGTTCTTTAAGCCTGTAGAATGGAGGGAGGGAGGGATAGTTCTTTAAGCCTGTAGAATGGAGGGAGGGAGGGATAGTTCTTTAAGCCTGTAGAATGGAGGGAGGGAGGGATAGTTCTTTAAGCCTGTAGAATGGAGGGAGGGAGGGATAGTTCTTTAAGCCTGTAGAATGGAGGAGGGAGGGAGGGATAGTTCTTTAAGCCTGTAGAATGGAGGGAGGGAGGGAGGGATAGTTCTTTAAGCCTGTAGAATGGAGGGAGGGAGGGATAGTTCTTTAAGCCTGTAGAATGGAGGGAGGGAGGGATAGTTCTTTAAGCCTGTAGAATGGAGGGAGGGAGGGATAGTTCTTTAAGCCTGTAGAATGGAGGGAGGGAGGGATAGTTCTTTAAGCCTGTAGAATGGAGGAAGGATAGTTCTTTAAGCCTGTAGAATGGAGGGAGGGATAGTTCTTTAAGCCTGTAGAATGGAGGGAGGGAGGGAGGGATAGTTCTTTAAGCCTGTAGAATGGAGGAGGGAGGGATAGTTCTTTAAGCCTGTAGAATGGAGGGGAGGGATGGATAGTTCTTTAAGCCTGTAGAATGGAGGAGGGAGGGATAGTTCTTTAAGCCTGTAGAATGGAGGGAGGGAGGGATAGTTCTTTAAGCCTGTAGAATGGAGGGAGGGAGGGATAGTTCTTTAAGCCTGGAGGGAATGGAGAATGGAGGAGGGAGGGATAGTTCTTTAAGCCTGTAGAATGGAGGAGGGATAGTTCTTTAAGCCTGAGGGAGGGAGGGATAGTTCTTTAAGCCTGTAGAATGGAGGAGGGAGGGATAGTTCTTTAAGCCTGTAGAATGGAGGAGGGAGGGATAGTTCTTTAAGCCTGTAGAATGGAGGGAGGGAGGGATAGTTCTTTAAGCCTGTAGAATGGAGGGAGGGAGGGATAGTTCTTTAAGCCTGTAGAATGGAGGGAGGGGTTCTTTAAGCCTGTAGAATGGAGGGAGGGAGGGAGTTCTTTAAGCCTGTAGAATGGAGGGAGGGAGGGATAGTTCTTTAAGCCTGTAGAATGGAGGGAGGGAGGGATAGTTCTTTAAGCCTGTAGAATGGAGGGAGGGAGGGATAGTTCTTTAAGCCTGTAGAATGGAGGGAGGGAGGGATAGTTCTTTAAGCCTAGAATAGAATGGATGGGGAGGGAGGGATAGTTCTTTAAGCCTGTAGAATGGAGGGAGGGAGGGATAGTTCTTTAAGCCTGTAGAATGGAGGGAGGGAGGGATAGTTCTTTAAGCCTGTAGAATGGAGGGAGGGAGGGATAGTTCTTTAAGCCTGTAGAATGGAGGGAGGGATAGTTCTTTAAGCCTGTAGAATGGAGGGAGGGAGGGATAGTTCTTTAAGCCTGTAGAATGGAGAGAGGGAGGGATAGTTCTTTAAGCCTGTAGAATGGAGGGAGGAGGGATAGTTCTTTAAGCCTGTAGAATGGAGGAGGGAGGGATAGTTCTTTAAGCCTGTAGAATGGAGGGAGGGATAGTTCTATAAGCCTGTAGAATGGAGGGAGGGATAGTTCTTTAAGCCTGTAGAATGGAGGGAGGGAGGGATAGTTCTTTAAGCCTGTAGAATGGAGGAGGGAGGGATAGTTCTTTAAGCCTGTAGAATGGAGGAGGGAGGGATAGTTCTTTAAGCCTGTAGAATGGAGGGAGGGAGGGATAGTTCTTTAAGCCTGTAGAATGGAGGGAGGGAGGGATAGTTCTTTAAGCCTGTAGAATGGAGGGAGGGAGGGATAGTTCTTTAAGCCTGTAGAATGGAGGGAGGGAGGGATAGTTCTTTTAAGCCTGTAGAATGGAGGGAGGGAGGGATAGTTCTTTAAGCCTGTAGAATGGAGGAGGGGAGGGATAGTTCTTTAAGCCTGTAGAATGGAGGGAGGGAGGGATAGTTCTTTAAGCCTGTAGAATGGAGGGAGGGAGGGATAGTTCTTTAAGCCTGTAGAATGGAGGGAGGGAGGGATAGTTCTTTAAGCCTGTAGAATGGAGGGAGGGAGGGATAGTTCTTTAAGCCTGTAGAATGGAGGAGGAGGGATAGTTCTTTAAGCCTGTAGAATAGTTCTTTAAGCCTGTAGAATGGAGGGAGGGAGGGATAGTTCTTTAAGCCTGTAGAATGGAGGGAGGGAGGGATAGTTCTTTAAGCCTGTAGAATGGAGGGAGGGAGGGATAGTTCTTTAAGCCTGTAGAATGGAGGGAGGGAGGGATAGTTCTTTAAGCCTGTAGAATGGAGGGAGGGAGGGATAGTTCTTTAAGCCTGTAGAATGGAGTTCTTTAAGGAGAATGGAGGGAGGGAGGGATAGTTCTTTAAGCCTGTAGAATGGAGGGAGGGGGATAGTTCTTTAAGCCTGTAGAATGGAGGGAGGGAGGGATAGTTCTTTAAGCCTGTAGAATGGAGGGAGGGAGGGATAGTTCTTTAAGCCTGTAGAATGGAGGGAGGGAGGGATAGTTCTTTAAGCCTGTAGAATGGAGGGAGGGAGGGATAGTTCTTTAAGCCTGTAGAATGGAGGGAGGGAGGGAGGGATAGTTCTTTAAGCCTGTAGAATGGAGGGAGGGAGGGATAGTTCTTTAAGCCTGTAGAATGGAGGGAGGGAGGGATAGTTCTTTAAGCCTGTAGAATGGAGGGAGGGAGGGATAGTTCTTTAAGCCTGTAGAATGGAGGGAGGGAGGGATAGTTCTTTAAGCCTGTAGAATGGAGGAGGGAGGGATAGTTCTTTAAGCCTGTAGAATGGAGGAGGGAGGGATAGTTCTTTAAGCCTGTAGAATGGAGGGAGGGAGGGATAGTTCTTTAAGCCTGTAGAATGGAGGGAGGGAGGGATAGTTCTTTAAGCCTGTAGAATGGAGGAGGGAGGGATAGTTCTTTAAGCCTGTAGAATGGAGGAGGGAGGGATAGTTCTTTAAGCCTGTAGAATGGAGGGAGGGAGGGATAGTTCTTTAAGCCTGTAGAATGGAGGGAGGGAGGGATAGTTCTTTAAGCCTGTAGAATGGAGGGAGGGAGGGATAGTTCTTTAAGCCTGTAGAATGGAGGGAGGGAGGGATAGTTCTGTAGAATGGAGGGAGGGAGGGATAGTTATTTAAGCCTGTAGAATGGAGGGAGGGAGGGATAGTTCTTTAAGCCTGTAGAATGGAGGAGGGAGGGATAGTTCTTTAAGCCTGTAGAATGGAGGGAGGGATAGTTCTTTAAGCCTGTAGAATGGAGGGAGGGAGGGATAGTTATTTAAGCCTGTAGAATGGAGGGAGGGAGGGATAGTTCTTTAAGCCTGTAGAATGGAGGAGGGAGGAATAGTTCTTTAAGCCTGTAGAATGGAGGAGGGAGGGATAGTTCTTTAAGCCTGTAGAATGGAGGAGGGAGGGATAGTTCTTTAAGCCTGTAGAATGGAGGGAGGGAGGGAGGGATAGTTCTTTAAGCCTGTAGAATGGAGGGAGGGATAGTTCTTTAAGCCTGTAGAATGGAGGAGGGAGGGAGGGATAGTTCTTTAAGCCTGTAGAATGGAGGAGAGGGAGGGATAGTTCTTTAAGCCTGTAGAATGGAGGGAGGGAGGGATAGTTCTTTAAGCCTGTAGAATGGAGGAGGGAGGGAGGGATAGTTCTTTAAGCCTGTAGAATGGAGGGAGGGAGGGATAGTTCTTTAAGCCTGTAGAATGGAGGGAGGGAGGGATAGTTCTTTAAGCCTGTAGAATGGAGGAGGGAGGGATAGTTCTTTAAGCCTGTAGAATGGAGGAGGGAGGGAGGGATAGTTCTTTAAGCCTGTAGAATGGAGGAGGGAGGGAGGGATAGTTCTTTAAGCCTGTAGAATGGAGGGAGGGAGGGATAGTTCTTTGAGGGGTAGAGAGATTAACAATAAGGAGTGAATGAAGCAGAGGGTTGCCTGGAGGAGTGTAAAAACATCTTATCCCTCTCTCCCTGGCCATCTGGTTGTTTGTTTGTGCTGGTGCAGAAAGTGTGTGTGTGTATGTATGTGTGTGTGTGTGTATGTGTGTGTGTATGTATGTGTGGTGTGTGTGTGTGTGTATGTGTGTGTGTATGTGTATGTGTGTGTGTATGTATGTGTGTGTGAAACCTCCCTCCGCTGGTGCAGAAAGCGAGACAGAGCTTGTTCAGAAATATGCTGTGCCATTCTGCAGCACCTTGGGGACAGGTATAAACTAGCACAGAGCCCTCCCCCTTTCTCTTTCTCTTCCTTCCCTGCCTTCTTTCCTTCTCTCTCTCTACTTTCCCCCTCAAATGTTTTAGCCTTCTCTCTCTTCTCTCTCTTCTCTCTCTCTCCCTCTCTCTCTCTTCTCTCTCTCTCTCTCTCTCTCTCTCTCTCTCTCTCTCTCTCTCTCTCTCTCTCTCTCTCTTCTCTCTCTCTCTCTCTCTCTCTCTCTCTCTCTCTCTCTCTCAGTGTAACAGAACAACAGGTCTCTCTTAGTTTAGGACAACAGGTCTCTCCTAGTCCAGAACAACAGGTCTCTCCTAGTCCAGGACAACAGGTCTCTCCTAGTCCAGAACAACAGGTCTCTCCTAGTTCAGAACAACAGGTCTCTCCTAGTCCAGAACAACAGGTCTCTCCTAGTTCAGAACAACAGGTCTCTCCTAGTTCAGTGTAACAGCTCTCTCCTAGTTCAGTGTAACAGGTCTCTCCTAGTTCAGGACAACAGGTCTCTCCTAGTTCAGTGTAACAGGTCTCTCCTAGTTCAGTGTAACAGGTCTCTCCTAGTTCAGTGTAACAGGTCTCTCCTAGTTCAGAACAACAGGTCTCTCCTAGTTCAGTGTAACAGGTCTCTCCTAGTTCAGTGTAACAGGTCTCTCCTAGTCCAGAACAACAGGTCTCTCTTAGTTCAGAACAACAGGTCTCTCCTAGTTCAGTGTAACAGGTCTCTCCTAGTTCAGAACAACAGGTCTCTCCTAGTTCAGAACAACAGGTCTCTCCTAGTTCAGTGTAACAGGTCTCTCCTAGTTCAGTGTAACAGGTCTCTCCTAGTTCAGAACAACAGGTCTCTCCTAGTTCAGAACAACAGGTCTCTCCTAGTTCAGAACAACAGGTCTCTCCTAGTTCAGGACAACAGGTCTCTCCTAGTCCAGAACAACAGGTCTCTCCTAGTTCAGTGTAACAGGTCTCTCCTAGTTCAGAACAACAGGTCTCTCCTAGTTCAGTGTAACAGGTCTCTCCTAGTCCAGAACAACAGGTCTCTCCTAGTTCAGTGTAACAGGTCTCTCCTAGTTCAGAACAACAGGTCTCTCCTAGTCCAGAACAACAGGTCTCTCCTAGTTCAGAACAACAGGTCTCTCCTAGTTCAGTGTAACAGGTCTCTCCTAGTTCAGTGTAACAGGTCTCTCCTAGTCCAGGACAACAGGTCTCTCCTAGTTCAGGACAACAGGTCTCTCCTAGTTCAGAACAACAGGTCTCTCCTAGTTCAGAACAACAGGTCTCTCCTAGTTCAGTGTAACAGGTCTCTCCTAGTTCAGTGTAACAGGTCTCTCCTAGTCCAGAACAACAGGTCTCTCCTAGTCCAGAACAACAGGTCTCTCCTAGTCCAGAACAACAGGTCTCTCCTAGTTCAGTGTAACAGGTCTCTCCTAGTTCAGTGTAACAGGTCTCTCCTAGTCCAGAACAACATGTCTCTCCTAGTTCAGAACAACAGGTCTCTCCTAGTTCAGAACAACAGGTCTCTCCTAGTTCAGTGTAACAGGTCTCTCCTAGTTCAGTGTAACAGGTCTCTCCTAGTCCAGAACAACAGGTCTCTCCTAGTCCAGAACAACAGGTCTCTCCTAGTCCAGAACAACAGGTCTCTCCTAGTTCAGTGTAACAGGTCTCTCCTAGTTCAGAACAACAGGTCTCTCCTAGTTCAGAACAACAGGTCTCTCTTAGTCCAGAACAACAGGTCTCTCCTAGTTCAGAACAACAGGTCTCTCCTAGTTCAGGACAACAGGTCTCTCCTAGTTCAGTGTAACAGGTCTCTCCTAGTTCAGAACAACAGGTCTCTCCTAGTTCAGTGTAACAGCTCTCTCCTAGTTCAGAACAACAGGTCTCTCCTAGTTCAGTGTAACAGGTCTCTCCTAGTTCAGAACAACAGGTCTCTCCTAGTTCAGAACAACAGGTCTCTCCTAGTTCAGAACAACATGTCTCTCCTAGTCCAGTGTAACAGGTCTCTCCTAGTCCAGTGTAACAGGTCTCTCCTAGTTCAGAACAACAGGTCTCTCCTAGTTCAGAACAACAGGTCTCTCCTAGTTCAGTGTAACAGGTCTCTCCTAGTTCAGTGTAACAGGTCTCTCCTAGTTCAGTGTAACAGGTCTCTCCTAGTTCAGAACAACAGGTCTCTCCTAGTTCAGAACAACATGTCTCTCCTAGTCCAGTGTAACAGGTCTCTCCTAGTCCAGAACAACAGGTCTCTCCTAGTTCAGTGTAACAGGTCTCTCCTAGTTCAGGACAACAGGTCTCTCCTAGTCCAGAACAACAGGTCTCTCCTAGTTCAGAACAACAGGTCTCTCCTAGTCCAGAACAACAGGTCTCTCCTAGTTCAGGACAACAGGTCTCTCCTAGTTCAGTGTAACAGGTCTCTCCTAGTTCAGAACAACAGGTCTCTCCTAGTTCAGAACAACAGGTCTCTCCTAGTTCAGAACAACAGGTCTCTCCTAGTTCAGTGTAACAGGTCTCTCCTAGTTCAGTGTAACAGAACAACAGGTCTCTCCTAGTCCAGAACAACAGGTCTCTCCTAGTTCAGTGTAACAGGTCTCTCCTAGTCCAGAACAACAGGTCTCTCCTAGTTCAGTGTAACAGGTCTCTCCTAGTCCAGAACAACAGGTCTCTCCTAGTCCAGTGTAACAGAACAGCAGGTCTGTAATGTAAAGCACAAATGCTTTGACGAGCTACGGATGTGAACAGTAATGAACTATAAAACCACCTCTTACCTAAATCTCCGTAACATAATGTAGCCTGTTGAGGAGGACTGTGTGGTGATAATTAAGGTGGTTATTCTGGTGGGGTTAGGGAGTGGGGGGGGGGGGGGGGGCTTGTCAGCTCTTTGATCACGTTGGGGGTCATTGGGGGTCGTCACCTCTGACCTCAGCGATGGTTAAAGAGATGCAGAGATACAGGGACAGACTAATTATACATAATAACAGTGACGAGAACAGTGCCCCCGCCACAAACACACACACCTACACACACACACACACACACACACACACACACACACACACACACACACACACACACACACACACACACACACACACACACACACACACACACACACACACACACACACACACAGACACACACACACACACAGAGACACACACACACACACATACACCTGTAATTATTCCCTTCAACGACAACCGGAGTACAGAGCCCACTGCTGCCTGGTTAATAACAGTGCTGTAACACCTGAATTATTCCCTCCCCCCTCCACCCCCTCCACAGGAGGTTGGTAGCACCTTAATTAGGGAGGACAGGCTCGTGGTAACGGCTGGAGTGGAATGGTATCAAATACATGAAACATGGTGTCCAACCGTTCCATTTGATCCGTTCCAGCCATTATGATGAGCCGTCCTCCCCTCATTAGCCTCCACTGCCCCCCCCACACACACACCCCCAGACCACACACACACACACACACCCAGACCACACACACACACACACCCCCAGACCACACACACACACACACCCCCAGACCACACACACACACACACCCCCAGACCACACACACACACACACACACCCAGACCACACACACACACCCCCAGACCACACACACACACACCCCCAGACCACACACACACACACACACACACACACCCAGACCACACACACACACACACACACACACACCCCCAGACCACACACACACACACACACACACACACCCCCAGACCACACACACACACACACACACCCAGACCACACACACACACACACACGCACACACACACCCCCAGACCACACACACACACTTTCACACGCACACCTACACACGCACACCTACACACACACACTTTCACACGCACACCTACACACACACATTAGCTGCCTGTCTTATAGAACAGATCTGATCCTGTCTACACCTGCACTAAATGACATGCTGAACGCAACGTCACATAGCGTGAAGGACAAGGTGATCATCAACACATGATTTGATTTGATTTTTTTTGGGGGGGGGATAAAACAATGAGCTAATAAGCTTTAATTACTATGGCATTCTATGAATCAGTGGCACACCAACCCCTATTACATTGAGATCGGAGGCCAAATAAGGACAACAAGGCTCCCGAGAAGGCACTGCATCTCAGTGGTAGAGCCGTCACTACAGACCCTGGTTCGATCCCGGGCTGTATCGTCACCGGCCGTGATCGGGAGTTCCATAGCGTGGCGAGACAGGTCACATCTCTGGGGTCACAGCCAGGTTACATCTCTGGGGTCACAGCCAGGTTACACCTTTGGGGTCACAGCCAGGTCACTTCTCTGGGGTCACAGCCAGGTTACACCTCTGGGGTCACAGCCAGGTTACACCTTTGGGGTCACAGCCAGGTCACATCTCTGGGGTCACAGCCAGGTCACATCTCTGGGGTCACAGCCAGGTTACACCTCTGATCATATCCATTTCTATGTCTTTGTATTTCCTCCTTTTTCAACAAGATACTATCTTCCTCATCTCCTCCCAGCTGTCTGTTATCTTCCTCCTCCTCCCAGCTGTCTGATATCTTCCTCCTCCTCCCAGCTGTCTGATATCTTCCTCATCTCCTCCCAGCTGTATGATATCTCCCTCCTCCTCCCAGCTGTCTGATATCTTCCTCATCTCCTCCCAGCTGTCTGATATCTTCCTCATCTCCTCCCAGCTGTCTGTTATCTTCCTCATCTCCTCCCAGCTGTCTGATATCTTCCTCATCTCCTCCCAGCTGTCTGATATCTTCCTCATCTCCTCCCAGCTGTCTGTTATCTTCTTCATCTCCTCCCAGCTGTCTGTTATCTTCTTCATCTCCTCCCAGCTGTCTGATATCTTCCTCCTCCTCCCAGCTGTCTGTTATCTTCTTCATCTCCTCCCAGCTGTCTGATATCTTCCTCCTCCTCCCAGCTGTCTGTTATCTTCCTCCTCCTCCCAGCTGTCTTATCTTCCTCCTCCTCCCAGCTGTCTGATATCTTCCTCCTCCTCCCAGCTGTCTGATATCTTCCTCCTCCTCCCAGCTGTCTGATATCTTCCTCATCTCCTCCCAGCTGTATGATATCTCCCTCCTCCTCCCAGCTGTCTGATATCTTCCTCATCTCCTCCCAGCTGTCTGATATCTTCCTCATCTCCTCCCAGCTGTCTGTTATCTTCCTCATCTCCTCCCAGCTGTCTGATATCTTCCTCATCTCCTCCCAGCTGTCTGATATCTTCCTCATCTCCTCCCAGCTGTCTGTTATCTTCCTCATCTCCTCCCAGCTGTCTGATATCTTCCTCATCTCCTCCCAGCTGTCTGATATCTTCCTCATCTCCTCCCAGCTGTCTGTTATCTTCTTCATCTCCTCCCAGCTGTCTGTTATCTTCTTCATCTCCTCCCAGCTGTCTGATATCTTCCTCCTCCTCCCAGCTGTCTGTTATCTTCTTCATCTCCTCCCAGCTGTCTGATATCTTCCTCCTCCTCCCAGCTGTCTGTTATCTTCCTCCTCCTCCCAGCTGTCTTATCTTCCTCCTCCTCCCAGCTGTCTGATATCTTCCTCCTCCTCCCAGCTGTCTGATATCTTCCTCATCTCCTCCCAGCTGTCTGATATCTTCCTCATCTCCTCCCAGCTGTCTGATATCTTCCTACTCCTCCCAGCTGTCTGATATCTTCTTCATCTCCTCCCAGCTGTCTGATATCTTCCTCCTCCTCCCTGCTGTCTGATATCTTCCTCCTCCTCCCAGCTGTCTGATATCTTCCTCCTCCTCCCAGCTGTCTGATATCTTCCTCCTCCTCCCAGCTGTCTGATATCTTCCTCATCTCCTCCCAGCTGTCTGATATCTTCCTCCTCCTCCCAGCTGTCTGATATCTTCTTCATCTCCTCCCAGCTGTCTGATATCTTCCTCATCTCCTCCCAGCTGTCTGATATCTTCCTCCTCCTCCCAGCTGTCTGATATCTTCCTCCTCCTCCCAGCTGTCTGATATCTTCCTCATCTCCTCCCAGCTGTCTGATATCTTCCTCATCTCCTCCCTGCTGTCTGTTATCTTCTTCCTCCTCCCAGCTGTCTGATATCTTCCTCCTCCTCCCACCTGTCTGATATCTTCCTCCTCCTCCCAGCTGTCTGATATCTTCCTCCTCCTCCCAGCTGTCTGATATCTTCCTCCTCCTCCCAGCTGTCTGATATCTTCCTCCTCCTCCCTGCTGTCTGTTATCTTCCTCATCTCCTCCCAGCTGTCTGATATCTTCCTCATCTCCTCCCAGCTGTCTGATATCTTCTTCATCTCCTCCCAGCTGTCTGATATCTTCCTCCTCCTCCCAGCTGTCTGATATCTTCCTCCTCCTCCCAGCTGTCTGATATCTTCCTCATCTCCTCCCAGCTGTCTGATATCTTCCTCCTCCTCCCAGCTGTCTGATATCTTCTTCATCTCCTCCCAGCTGTCTGTTATCTTCCTCCTCCTCCCTGCTGTCTGTTATCTTCCTCCTCCTCCCAGCTGTCTGATATCTTCCTCATCTCCTCCCAGCTGTCTGTTATCTTCCTCCTCCTCCCTGCTGTCTGTTATCTTCCTCCTCCTCCCAGCTGTCTGATATCTTCCTCATCTCCTCCCAGCTGTCTGATATCTTCCTCATCTCCTCCCAGCTGTCTGATATCTTCCTCATCTCCTCCCAGCTGTCTGATATCTTCCTCATCTCCTCCCAGCTGTCTGATATCTTCTTCATCTCCTCCCAGCTGTCTGATATCTTCCTCATCTCCTCCCAGCTGTCTGATATCTTCTTCATCTCCTCCCAGCTGTCTGTCATCTTCCTCCTCCTCCCAGCTGTCTGATATCTTCCTCATCTCCTCCCAGCTGTCTGATATCTTCCTCATCTCCTCCCAGCTGTCTGATATCTTCCTCATCTCCTCCCAGCTGTCTGTTATCTTCCTCATCTCCTCCCAGCTGTCTGCTATCTTCCTCCTCCTCCCAGCTGTCTGATATCTTCCTCATCTCCTCCCAGCTGTCTGATATCTTCCTCATCTCCTCCCAGCTGTCTGATATCTTCCTCCTCCTCCCAGCTGTCTGATATCTTCCTCATCTCCTCCCAGCTGTCTGATATCTTCCTCATCTCCTCCCAGCTGTCTGATATCTTCCTCCTCCTCCTAGCTGTCTGATATCTTCCTCCTCCTCCCAGCTGTCTGATATCTTCCTCACCTCCTCCCAGCTGTCTGTTATCTTCTTCATCTCCTCCCAGCTGTCTGATATCTTCCTCATCTCCTCCCAGCTGTCTGATATCTTCCTCCTCCTCCCAGCTGTCTGATATCTTCTTCATCTCCTCCCAGCTGTCTGATATCTTCCTCCTCCTCCCAGCTGTCTGATATCTTCCTCATCTCCTCCCAGCTGTCTGATATCTTCCTCATCTCCTCCCAGCTGTCTGATATCTTCCTCATCTCCTCCCAGCTGTCTGATATCTTCCTCCTCCTCCCAGCTGTCTGTTATCTTCTTCATCTCCTCCCAGCTGTCTGATATCTTCCTCATCTCCTCCCAGCTGTCTGATATCTTCCTCCTCTCCTCCCAGCTGTCTGATATCTTCCTCATCTCCTCCCAGCTGTCTGATATCTTCCTCATCTCCTCCCAGCTGTCTGATATCTTCCTCATCTCCTCCCAGCTGTCTGATATCTTCCTCATCTCCTCCCAGCTGTCTGATATCTTCTTCATCTCCTCCCAGCTGTCTGATATCTTCCTCCTCCTCCCAGCTGTCTGTTATCTTCCTCCTCCTCGCAGCTGTCTGATATCTTCCTCATCTCCTCCCAGCTGTCTGTCATCTTCCTCATCTCCTCCCAGCTGTCTGGTATCTTCCTCCTCCTCCCAGCTGTCTGATATCTTCCTCATCTCCTCCCAGCTGTCTGATATCTTCCTCATCTCCTCCCAGCTGTCTGATATCTTCCTCATCTCCTCCCAGCTGTCTGATATCTTCCTCATCTCCTCCCAGCTGTCTGATATCTTCTTCATCTCCTCCCAGCTGTCTGATATCTTCCTCCTCCTCCCAGCTGTCTGTTATCTTCCTCATCTCCTCCCAGCTGTCTGATATCTTCTTCATCTCCTCCCAGCTGTCTGATATCTTCCTCATCTCCTCCCAGCTGTCTGATATCTTCCTCCTCCTCCTAGCTGTCTGATATCTTCTTCATCTCCTCCCAGCTGTCTGTTATCTTCCTCACCTCCTCCCAGCTGTCTGTTATCTTCTTCATCTCCTCCCAGCTGTCTGATATCTTCCTCCTCCTCCCAGCTGTCTGTTATCTTCCTCCTCCTCGCAGCTGTCTTATATCTTCCTCATCTCCTCCCAGCTGTCTGGTATCTTCCTCCTCCTCCCAGCTGTCTGATATCTTCCTCATCTCCTCCCAGCTGTCTGTCATCTTCCTCATCTCCTCCCATTTGAAATGACTGTTAGACCATTGACCTTTACTGTGATACACCAATGTACCAATCAGTCAGGAGGAGAATTTTTTTTTTTAGGTCGGTTCGGTTTCAGCTTAATTATTAAAATACGTAATCCCATTAAAATGATTTTAGAGATTTTTAAAAATTGGATATTCCAAAAGGTCAAAATAGTGAATGTTCACTGAGTTGTCAAACCATTGAACATTTTCCTTCGTCTCTGTCAGGTCCACGTTGGCAGGACCTCGATAGAAAAATAGTCAATTACTGTGAAATAATATGTTTTTGACTTCGTTTTTATTTGATTCATTTATTATTTTTCGTTAATTAAAAGTCATCATCTCATCTCTTTTTATGGTCATTGTAGTTAATTACCACATTTCTGTGCCCAACTAGGTTGAATATTTGCTTCATGAAAACTACAACTCCCTTCAGCCCAGCGTCCCACTCTCTTGTGAATGATTTGATTTCTCTCTATAGAAACGGCGATTTTGGCTCACGTACAAAAACACAAAACAGAATTCAAGTAATTGAACCAACGCTGGTCAATGAGTTGTTTAATAACCGGGGGGGGGGAAACGAGATGACGGTCAATCGCTCAACACGAAAAGAGAAGCAGATGTGTGTGTGTGTGTGTGTGTGTGTGTGTGTGTGTGTGTGTGTGTGTGTGTGTGTGTGTGTGTGTGTGTGTGTGTGTGTGTGTGAGCTGATTTCACTGCCTGTCGGCCTCCTTGCTGCAGTCAAGGCTCCAAATGCATATTCAACAAACACAGACACACAGACACACAGACGCACAGACGCACGGACGCATGGACGCGCGGACGCGCGGACACGCGGACACGCGGACACGCGGAAACGCAGACGCACAGACGCACAGACGCACAGACGCGCAGAAGCACAGACGCACAGAAACACAGAAACACAGAAACACAGACGCACAGAAACACAGACGCACAGACGCACAGACGCACATAAACACAGACGCACAGAAACACAGAAGCACAGACGCACAGACGCACAGAAACACAGACGCACAGAAACACAGAAGCACAGACGCACAGACGCACAGAAACGCAGACACGCAGACGCACAGAAACGCAGACGCACAGACGCACAGAAACGCAGACGCACAGAAACGCAGACGCGCAGACACGCAGAAACGCAGACGCACAGAAACGCAGACACGCAGAAACGCAGACGCGCAGACGCACAGAAACACAGACGCACAGACGCACAGAAACACAGACGCACAGACGCACAGACGCACAGACGCGCAGACGCACAGAAGCACAGACACACAGAAACGCAGAAACGCAGACGCACAGAAACGCAGAAACGCAGACGCGCAGACGCACAGACGCACAGACGCACAGAAACGCAGAAACGCAGACGCGCAGACGCACAGACGCACAGACGCACAGAAACACAGACGCACAGAAACACAGACGCACAGACGCACAGACGCACATAAACACAGACGCACAGAAACACAGAAGCACAGACGCACAGACGCACAGAAACACAGACGCACAGAAACACAGAAGCACAGACGCACAGACGCACAGAAACGCAGACACGCAGACGCACAGAAACGCAGACGCACAGACGCACAGAAACGCAGACGCACAGAAACGCAGACGCGCAGACACGCAGAAACGCAGACGCACAGAAACGCAGACACGCAGAAACGCAGACGCGCAGACGCACAGAAACACAGACGCACAGACGCACAGAAACACAGACGCACAGACGCACAGACGCGCAGACGCACAGAAGCACAGACACACAGAAACGCAGAAACGCAGACGCACAGAAACGCAGAAACGCAGACGCGCAGACGCACAGACGCACAGACGCACAGAAACGCAGAAACGCAGACGCGCAGACGCACAGACGCACAGACGCACAGAAACGCAGACGCACAGACGCACAGACGCACAGACGCGCAGACGCACAGAAACGCAGAAACGCAGACGCACAGAAACGCAGAAACGCAGACGCACAGACGCGCAGACGCACAGACGCACAGACGCACAGACGCGCAGACGCACAGAAACGCAGAAACGCAGACGCACAGAAACGCAGAAACACAGACGCACAGACGCACAGAAACGCAGACGCGCAGACGCACAGACGCACAGAAACGCAGACGCGCAGACGCACAGAAACACAGACGCACAGAAACGCAGAAGCGCAGACGCGCAGACGCACAGAAACGCAGACGCGCAGACGCACAGAAACACAGAAGCACAGAAACGCAGAAGCGCAGACGCACAGAAACACAGACGCACAGAAACACAGACGCACAGAAACGCAGAAGCGCAGACGCACAGAAACGCAGACGCACAGAAACACAGACGCACAGAAACACAGACGCACAGACGCACAGAAACACAGACGCACAGAAACGCAGAAGCGCAGACGCACAGAAACACAGACGCACAGAAACACAGACGCACAGAAACGCAGAAGCGCAGACGCACAGAAACGCAGACGCACAGAAACACAGACGCACAGAAACACAGACGCGCAGACGCACAGAAACACAGACGCACAGACGCGCAGAAACACAGACACACAGAAACGCAGACGCGCAGACGCACAGAAACGCAGACGCGCAGACGCACAGAAACGCAGACGCACAGACGCGCAGAAACACAGACGCACAGAAACGCAGACGCACAGACGCACAGAAACGCAGACGCACAGACGCACAGAAACGCAGACGCACAGAAACGCAGACGCACAGAAACGCAGACGCACAGACGCACAGACACACAGAC
>NW_027012609.1:422500-432500 GCF_036934945.1 Oncorhynchus masou masou
CAGGTTGTTACTGTAGAGGAGACTGACGGTCCTGAATCACAGGTTGTTACTGTAGAGGAGACTGACAGTCCTGAATCACAGGTTGTTACTGTAGAGGAGCCTGACGGTCCTGAATCACAGGTTGTTACTGTAGAGGAGACTGACGGTCCTGAATCACAGGTTGTTACTGTAGAGGAGACTGACTATCCTGAATCACAGGTTGTTACTGTAGAGGAGAGACTGACAGTCCTGAATCACAGGTTGTTACTGTAGAGGAGACTGACGGTCCTGAATCACAGGTTGTTACTGTAGAGGAGACTGACGATCCTGAATCACAGGTTGTTACTGTAGAGGAGACTGACGATCCTGAATCACAGGTTGTTACTGTAGAGGAGACTGACGGTCCTGAATCACAGGTTGTTACTGTAGAGGAGACTGACGATCCTGAATCACAGGTTGTTACTGTAGAGGAGACTGACGATCCTGAATCACAGGTTGTTACTGTAGAGGAGACTGACAGTCCTGAATCACAGGTTGTTACTGTAGAGGAGAGACTGACGGTCCTGAATCACAGGTTGTTACTGTAGAGGAGACTGACGATCCTATAATGAGGATCCTGTCTGATATGTTTTTTCCAACATGAACCACCTGACATGTTTTAAACATCTCTGACATGTATTAAACATCTCTGACATGTTTTAAACATCTCTGATTGTACCCAGTCTGTGCTGTTCCATCAACCCCCCCAGTCCATACCCAGTGGTTATTCTCAGCAGTGAATGTATTGTACCCAGCCTGTGCTGTTCCATCATCCCCCCCAGTCCATACCCAGTGGTTATTCTCAGCAGTGAATGTGTTGTACCCAGACTGTGCTGTTCCATCAACCCCCCCAGTCCATACCCAGTATGCTATAGCATGTACCTGCTGCGTGTGTGTGTGTGTGTATGCGTGTGTGTGTGTATGCGTGTGTGTGTGTGTGTGCGCACGTGTGTGTGTGTATGCGTGCGTGTGTGTGTGTATGCGTGTGTGTGTGTGTGTGTGTGTGTGTGTGTGTGTGTGTGTGTGTGTGTGTGTGCGTGTGTGTGTGTGTGCGTGCGTGTGTGAGAGATGGCTTGGATTCAGACGGTCGGTCTCTCCTACACTGTGTACCTCGTCCCTGGTGAACATAATGTCTGCGTCCCAAATAGTGCCCTATTTATGACCAGAGCCCTATGGGCCCTAGAGAGAGTAGTGTACTACGATGGGAATAGGTTGCCATTTGTGACGCACGCATTGCCATTTTTCTGTTCTGACGTCTTTTCAGCAGCCTGGAACGGTGCTGTTTGACAGTCTGACGTTCACTCAGAGGTGAACAGAACGGTGCTGTTTGACAGTCAGACATTCACTCAGAGGTGAACAGAACAGTGCTGTTTGACAGTCTGACATTCACCCAGAGGTGAACAGAACGGTGCTGTTTGACAGTCAGACATTCACTCAGAGGTGAACAGAACGGTGCTGTTTGACAGTCAGACATTCACTCAGAGGTGAACAGAACGGTGCTGTTTGACAGTCTGACATTCACTCAGAGGAACAGAACGGTGCTGTTTGACAGTCTGACATTCACTCAGAGGTGAACAGAACGGTGCTGTTTGACAGTCAGACATTCACTCAGAGGTGAACAGAACGGTGCTGTTTGACAGTCTGACATTCACCCAGAGGTGAACAGAACGGTGCTGTTTGACAGTCTGACATTCACCCAGAGGTGAACAGAACGGTGCTGTTTGACAGTCTGACATTCACTCAGAGGTGAACAGAACGGTGCTGTTTGACAGTCTGACATTCACTCAGAGGTGAACAGAACGGTGCTGTTTGACAGTCTGACATTCACTCAGATTTGAACAGAACGGTGCTGTTTGACAGTCTGACATTCACTCAGAGGAACAGAACGGTGCTGTTTGACAGTCTGACATTCACTCAGAGGTGAACAGAACGGTGCTGTTTGACAGTCTGACATTCACTCAGAGGTGAACAGAACGGTGCTGTTTGACAGTCTGACATTCACTCAGAGGTGAACAGAACGGTGCTGTTTGACAGTCTGACATTCACTCAGAGGTGAACAGAACGGTGCTGTTTGACAGTCTGACATTCACTCAGAGGTGAACAGAACGGTGCTGTTTGACAGTCTGACATTCACTCAGATTTGAACAGAACGGTGCTGTTTGACAGTCTGACATTCACTCAGAGGAACAGAACGGTGCTGTTTGACAGTCTGACATTCACTCAGAGGTGAACAGAACGGTGCTGTTTGACAGTCTGACATTCACTCAGAGGTGAACAGAACGGTGCTGTTTGACAGTCTGACATTCACTCAGAGGTGAACAGAACGGTGCTGTTTGACAGTCTGACATTCACTCAGAGGTGAACAGAACGGTGCTGTTTGACAGTCTGACATTCACTCAGAGGTGAACAGAACGGTGCTGTTTGACAGTCTGACATTCACTCAGAGGTGAACAGAACGGTGCTGTTTGACAGTCAGACATTCACTCAGAGGTGAACAGAACGGTGCTGTTTGACAGTCAGACATTCACTCAGAGGTGAACAGAACGGTGCTGTTTGACAGTCTGACATTCACTCAGAGGTGAACAGAACGGTGCTGTTTGACAGTCTGACATTCACCCAGAGGTGAACAGAACGGTGCTGTTTGACAGTCAGACATTCACTCAGAGGTGAACAGAACGGTGCTGTTTGACAGTCTGACATTCACTCAGATTTGAACAGAACGGTGCTGTTTGACAGTCTGACATTCACTCAGAGGAACAGAACGGTGCTGTTTGACAGTCTGACATTCACTCAGAGGTGAACAGAACGGTGCTGTTTGACAGTCTGACATTCACTCAGAGGTGAACAGAACGGTGCTGTTTGACAGTCTGACATTCACTCAGAGGTGAACAGAACGGTGCTGTTTGACAGACAGACATTCACTCAGAGGTGAACAGAACGGTGCTGTTTGACAGTCTGACATTCACTCAGAGGTGAACAGAACGGTGCTGTTTGACAGTCTGACATTCACTCAGAGGTGAACAGAACGGTGCTGTTTGACAGTCTGACATTCACTCAGAGGTGAACAGAACGGTGCTGTTTGACAGTCTGACATTCACTCAGAGGTGAACAGAACGGTGCTGTTTGACAGTCTGACATTCACTCAGAGGTGAACAGAACGGTGCTGTTTGACAGTCAGACATTCACTCAGAGGTGAACAGAACGGTGCTGTTTGACAGTCAGACATTCACTCAGAGGTGAACAGAACGGTGCTGTTTGACAGTCAGACATTCACTCAGAGGTGAACAGAACGGTGCTGTTTGACAGTCTGACATTCACTCAGAGGAACAGAACGGTGCTGTTTGACAGTCTGACATTCACTCAGAGGTGAACAGAACGGTGCTGTTTGACAGTCAGACATTCACTCAGAGGTGAACAGAACGGTGCTGTTTGACAGTCTGACATTCACCCAGAGGTGAACAGAACGGTGCTGTTTGACAGTCTGACATTCACCCAGAGGTGAACAGAACGGTGCTGTTTGACAGTCTGACATTCACTCAGAGGTGAACAGAACGGTGCTGTTTGACAGTCTGACATTCACTCAGAGGTGAACAGAACGGTGCTGTTTGACAGTCTGACATTCACTCAGATTTGAACAGAACGGTGCTGTTTGACAGTCTGACATTCACTCAGAGGAACAGAACGGTGCTGTTTGACAGTCTGACATTCACTCAGAGGTGAACAGAACGGTGCTGTTTGACAGTCTGACATTCACTCAGAGGTGAACAGAACGGTGCTGTTTGACAGTCTGACATTCACTCAGAGGTGAACAGAACGGTGCTGTTTGACAGTCTGACATTCACTCAGAGGTGAACAGAACGGTGCTGTTTGACAGTCTGACATTCACTCAGAGGTGAACAGAACGGTGCTGTTTGACAGTCTGACATTCACTCAGATTTGAACAGAACGGTGCTGTTTGACAGTCTGACATTCACTCAGAGGAACAGAACGGTGCTGTTTGACAGTCTGACATTCACCCAGAGGTGAACAGAACGGTGCTGTTTGACAGTCAGACATTCACTCAGAGGTGAACAGAACGGTGCTGTTTGACAGTCAGACATTCACTCAGAGGTGAACAGAACGGTGCTGTTTGACAGTCTGACATTCACTCAGAGGTGAACAGAACGGTGCTGTTTGACAGTCTGACATTCACTCAGAGGTGAACAGAACGGTGCTGTTTGACAGTCTGACATTCACTCAGAGGTGAACAGAACGGTGCTGTTTGACAGTCAGACATTCACTCAGAGGTGAACAGAACGGTGCTGTTTGACAGTCAGACATTCACTCAGAGGTGAACAGAACGGTGCTGTTTGACAGTCTGACATTCACTCAGAGGTGAACAGAACGGTGCTGTTTGACAGTCTGACATTCACCCAGAGGTGAACAGAACGGTGCTGTTTGACAGTCAGACATTCACTCAGAGGTGAACAGAACGGTGCTGTTTGACAGTCTGACATTCACTCAGATTTGAACAGAACGGTGCTGTTTGACAGTCTGACATTCACTCAGAGGAACAGAACGGTGCTGTTTGACAGTCTGACATTCACTCAGAGGTGAACAGAACGGTGCTGTTTGACAGTCTGACATTCACTCAGAGGTGAACAGAACGGTGCTGTTTGACAGTCTGACATTCACTCAGAGGTGAACAGAACGGTGCTGTTTGACAGACAGACATTCACTCAGAGGTGAACAGAACGGTGCTGTTTGACAGTCTGACATTCACTCAGAGGTGAACAGAACGGTGCTGTTTGACAGTCTGACATTCACTCAGAGGTGAACAGAACGGTGCTGTTTGACAGTCTGACATTCACTCAGAGGTGAACAGAACGGTGCTGTTTGACAGTCTGACATTCACTCAGAGGTGAACAGAACGGTGCTGTTTGACAGTCTGACATTCACTCAGAGGTGAACAGAACGGTGCTGTTTGACAGTCAGACATTCACTCAGAGGTGAACAGAACGGTGCTGTTTGACAGTCAGACATTCACTCAGAGGTGAACAGAACGGTGCTGTTTGACAGTCTGACATTCACTCAGAGGTGAACAGAACGGTGCTGTTTGACAGTCTGACATTCACCCAGAGGTGAACAGAACGGTGCTGTTTGACAGTCAGACATTCACTCAGAGGTGAACAGAACGGTGCTGTTTGACAGTCTGACATTCACTCAGAGGTGAACAGAACGGTGCTGTTTGACAGTCTGACATTCACTCAGAGGAACAGAACGGTGCTGTTTGACAGTCTGACATTCACTCAGAGGTGAACAGAACGGTGCTGTTTGACAGTCAGACATTCACTCAGAGGTGAACAGAACGGTGCTGTTTGACAGTCTGACATTCACCCAGAGGTGAACAGAACGGTGCTGTTTGACAGTCTGACATTCACCCAGAGGTGAACAGAACGGTGCTGTTTGACAGTCTGACATTCACTCAGAGGTGAACAGAACGGTGCTGTTTGACAGTCTGACATTCACTCAGAGGTGAACAGAACGGTGCTGTTTGACAGTCTGACATTCACTCAGATTTGAACAGAACGGTGCTGTTTGACAGTCTGACATTCACTCAGAGGAACAGAACGGTGCTGTTTGACAGTCTGACATTCACTCAGAGGTGAACAGAACGGTGCTGTTTGACAGTCTGACATTCACTCAGAGGTGAACAGAACGGTGCTGTTTGACAGTCTGACATTCACTCAGAGGTGAACAGAACGGTGCTGTTTGACAGTCTGACATTCACTCAGAGGTGAACAGAACGGTGCTGTTTGACAGTCTGACATTCACTCAGAGGTGAACAGAACGGTGCTGTTTGACAGTCTGACATTCACTCAGATTTGAACAGAACGGTGCTGTTTGACAGTCTGACATTCACTCAGAGGAACAGAACGGTGCTGTTTGACAGTCTGACATTCACTCAGAGGTGAACAGAACGGTGCTGTTTGACAGTCTGACATTCACTCAGAGGTGAACAGAACGAACGGTGCTGTTTGACAGTCTGACATTCACTCAGAGGAACAGAACGGTGCTGTTTGACAGTCTGACATTCACTCAGAGGTGAACAGAACGGTGCTGTTTGACAGTCTGACATTCACTCAGAGGTGAACAGAACGGTGCTGTTTGACAGTCAGACATTCACTCAGAGGTGAACAGAACGGTGCTGTTTGACAGTCAGACATTCACTCAGAGGTGAACAGAACGGTGCTGTTTGACAGTCTGACATTCACTCAGAGGTGAACAGAACGGTGCTGTTTGACAGTCTGACATTCACCCAGAGGTGAACAGAACGGTGCTGTTTGACAGTCAGACATTCACTCAGAGGTGAACAGAACGGTGCTGTTTGACAGTCTGACATTCACTCAGATTTGAACAGAACGGTGCTGTTTGACAGTCTGACATTCACTCAGAGGAACAGAACGGTGCTGTTTGACAGTCTGACATTCACTCAGAGGTGAACAGAACGGTGCTGTTTGACAGTCTGACATTCACTCAGAGGTGAACAGAACGGTGCTGTTTGACAGTCTGACATTCACTCAGAGGTGAACAGAACGGTGCTGTTTGACAGACAGACATTCACTCAGAGGTGAACAGAACGGTGCTGTTTGACAGTCTGACATTCACTCAGAGGTGAACAGAACGGTGCTGTTTGACAGTCTGACATTCACTCAGAGGTGAACAGAACGGTGCTGTTTGACAGTCTGACATTCACTCAGAGGTGAACAGAACGGTGCTGTTTGACAGTCTGACATTCACTCAGAGGTGAACAGAACGGTGCTGTTTGACAGTCTGACATTCACTCAGAGGTGAACAGAACGGTGCTGTTTGACAGTCAGACATTCACTCAGAGGTGAACAGAACGGTGCTGTTTGACAGTCAGACATTCACTCAGAGGTGAACAGAACGGTGCTGTTTGACAGTCTGACATTCACTCAGAGGTGAACAGAACGGTGCTGTTTGACAGTCTGACGTTCACTCAGAGGTGAACAGAACGGTGCTGTTTGACAGTCAGACATTCACTCAGAGGTGAACAGAACAGTGCTGTTTGACAGTCTGACATTCACCCAGAGGTGAACAGAACGGTGCTGTTTGACAGTCAGACATTCACTCAGAGGTGAACAGAACGGTGCTGTTTGACAGTCAGACATTCACTCAGAGGTGAACAGAACGGTGCTGTTTGACAGTCTGACATTCACTCAGAGGAACAGAACGGTGCTGTTTGACAGTCTGACATTCACTCAGAGGTGAACAGAACGGTGCTGTTTGACAGTCAGACATTCACTCAGAGGTGAACAGAACGGTGCTGTTTGACAGTCTGACATTCACCCAGAGGTGAACAGAACGGTGCTGTTTGACAGTCTGACATTCACCCAGAGGTGAACAGAACGGTGCTGTTTGACAGTCTGACATTCACTCAGAGGTGAACAGAACGGTGCTGTTTGACAGTCTGACATTCACTCAGAGGTGAACAGAACGGTGCTGTTTGACAGTCTGACATTCACTCAGAGGTGAACAGAACGGTGCTGTTTGACAGTCTGACATTCACTCAGAGGTGAACAGAACGGTGCTGTTTGACAGTCTGACATTCACTCAGAGGTGAACAGAACGGTGCTGTTTGACAGTCTGACATTCACTCAGATTTGAACAGAACGGTGCTGTTTGACAGTCTGACATTCACTCAGAGGAACAGAACGGTGCTGTTTGACAGTCTGACATTCACTCAGAGGTGAACAGAACGGTGCTGTTTGACAGTCTGACATTCACTCAGAGGTGAACAGAACGGTGCTGTTTGACAGTCTGACATTCACTCAGAGGTGAACAGAACGGTGCTGTTTGACAGTCTGACATTCACTCAGAGGTGAACAGAACGGTGCTGTTTGACAGTCTGACATTCACTCAGAGGTGAACAGAACGGTGCTGTTTGACAGTCAGACATTCACTCAGAGGTGAACAGAACGGTGCTGTTTGACAGTCTGACATTCACTCAGAGGTGAACAGAACGGTGCTGTTTGACAGTCTGACATTCACCCAGAGGTGAACAGAACGGTGCTGTTTGACAGTCAGACATTCACTCAGAGGTGAACAGAACGGTGCTGTTTGACAGTCTGACATTCACTCAGATTTGAACAGAACGGTGCTGTTTGACAGTCTGACATTCACTCAGAGGAACAGAACGGTGCTGTTTGACAGTCTGACATTCACTCAGAGGTGAACAGAACGGTGCTGTTTGACAGTCTGACATTCACTCAGAGGTGAACAGAACGGTGCTGTTTGACAGTCTGACATTCACTCAGAGGTGAACAGAACGGTGCTGTTTGACAGACAGACATTCACTCAGAGGTGAACAGAACGGTGCTGTTTGACAGTCTGACATTCACTCAGAGGTGAACAGAACGGTGCTGTTTGACAGTCTGACATTCACTCAGAGGTGAACAGAACGGTGCTGTTTGACAGTCTGACATTCACTCAGAGGTGAACAGAACGGTGCTGTTTGACAGTCTGACATTCACTCAGAGGTGAACAGAACGGTGCTGTTTGACAGTCTGACATTCACTCAGAGGTGAACAGAACGGTGCTGTTTGACAGTCAGACATTCACTCAGAGGTGAACAGAACGGTGCTGTTTGACAGTCAGACATTCACTCAGAGGTGAACAGAACGGTGCTGTTTGACAGTCTGACATTCACTCAGAGGTGAACAGAACGGTGCTGTTTGACAGTCTGACATTCACCCAGAGGTGAACAGAACGGTGCTGTTTGACAGTCAGACATTCACTCAGAGGTGAACAGAACGGTGCTGTTTGACAGTCAGACATTCACTCAGAGGTGAACAGAACGGTGCTGTTTGACAGTCAGACATTCACTCAGAGGTGAACAGAACGGTGCTGTTTGACAGTCTGACATTCACTCAGAGGTGAACAGAACGGTGCTGTTTGACAGTCTGACATTCACCCAGAGGTGAACAGAACGGTGCTGTTTGACAGTCAGACATTCACTCAGAGGTGAACAGAACGGTGCTGTTTGACAGTCTGACATTCACTCAGATTTGAACAGAACGGTGCTGTTTGACAGTCTGACATTCACTCAGAGGAACAGAACGGTGCTGTTTGACAGTCTGACATTCACTCAGAGGTGAACAGAACGGTGCTGTTTGACAGTCTGACATTCACTCAGAGGTGAACAGAACGGTGCTGTTTGACAGTCTGACATTCACTCAGAGGTGAACAGAACGGTGCTGTTTGACAGACAGACATTCACTCAGAGGTGAACAGAACGGTGCTGTTTGACAGTCTGACATTCACTCAGAGGTGAACAGAACGGTGCTGTTTGACAGTCTGACATTCACTCAGAGGTGAACAGAACGGTGCTGTTTGACAGTCTGACATTCACTCAGAGGTGAACAGAACGGTGCTGTTTGACAGTCTGACATTCACTCAGAGGTGAACAGAACGGTGCTGTTTGACAGTCTGACATTCACTCAGAGGTGAACAGAACGGTGCTGTTTGACAGTCAGACATTCACTCAGAGGTGAACAGAACGGTGCTGTTTGACAGTCAGACATTCACTCAGAGGTGAACAGAACGGTGCTGTTTGACAGTCTGACATTCACTCAGAGGTGAACAGAACGGTGCTGTTTGACAGTCTGACGTTCACTCAGAGGTGAACAGAACGGTGCTGTTTGACAGTCAGACATTCACTCAGAGGTGAACAGAACAGTGCTGTTTGACAGTCTGACATTCACCCAGAGGTGAACAGAACGGTGCTGTTTGACAGTCAGACATTCACTCAGAGGTGAACAGAACGGTGCTGTTTGACAGTCAGACATTCACTCAGAGGTGAACAGAACGGTGCTGTTTGACAGTCTGACATTCACTCAGAGGAACAGAACGGTGCTGTTTGACAGTCTGACATTCACTCAGAGGTGAACAGAACGGTGCTGTTTGACAGTCAGACATTCAC
>NW_027012609.1:437500-445000 GCF_036934945.1 Oncorhynchus masou masou
TACCCCTCGCTATCTAGGCCTGGTCTACCCCTCGCTATCTAGGGCTACCCCTCGCTATCTAGGCCTGCTCTACCCCTCGCTATCTTGGCCTGCTCTACCCCTCGCTATCTAGGCCTGGTCTACCCCTCGCTATCTAGGCCTGGTCTACCCCTCGCTATCTAGGCCTGCTCTACCCCTTGCTATCTAGGTCTACCCCTCGCTATCTAGGCCTGGTCTACCCCTCGCTATCTAGGCCTGGTCTACCCCTCGCTATCTAAACCTGGTCTACCCCTCGCTATCTAGGGCTACCCCTCGCTATCTAGGCCTGGTCTACCCCTCGCTATCTAGGCCTGGTCTACCCCTCGCTATCTAGGCCTGGTCTACCCCTCGCTATCTAGGCCTGGTCTACCCCTCGCTATCTAGGCCTGCTCTACCCTCGCTATCTTGGCCTGCTCTACCCTCGCTATCTTGGCCTGGTCTACCCCTCGCTATCTAGGCCTGGTCTACCCTCGCTATCTAGGCCTGCTCTACCCTCGCTATCTAGGTCTACCCCTCGCTATCTAGGCCTGGTCTACCCCTCGCTATCTTGGCCTGGTCTACCCCTCGCTATCTAACCCTGGTCTACCCCTCGCTATCTAGGTCTACCCCTCGCTATCTAGGCCTGGTCTACCCCTCGCTATCTTGCCCTGGTCTACCCCTCGCTATCTAGGTCTACCCCTCGCTATCTAGGCCTGGTTTACCCCATGCTTTCTAGGCCTGGTTTACCCCTTGCTATCTAGGCCTGGTCTACCCCTCGCTATCTAGTGCTGCTACTCTGACAGGGATGCTACTCTGACAGTCAGGCTACTCTGATAGGGATGTTACTCTGACAGGGATGCTACTCTGACAGGGATGCTACTCTGACAGTCAGGCTACTCTGACAGTCAGGCTACTCTGACAGGGATGCTACTCTGACAGTGATGCTACTCTGACAGGGATGCTACTCTGACAGGGATGCTACTCTGACAGTCAGTCTACTCTGACAGGGATGCTACTCTGACAGTCAGGCTACTCTGACAGGGATGCTACTCTGACAGGGATGCTACTCTGACAGGGATGCTACTCTGAAAGGGATGCTACTCTGACAGGGATGCTACTCTGACAGTCAGGCTACTCTGACAGGGATGCTACTCTGACAGGGATTCTACTCTGACAGGGATGCTACTCTGACAGTCAGGCTACTCTGATAGGGATGTTACTCTGATAGGGATGTTACTCTGACAGGGATGCTACTCTGACAGGGATGCTACTCTGACAGGGATGCTACTCTGACAGTCAGGCTACTCTGACAGGGATTCTACTCTGACAGGGATTCTACTCTGACAGGGATGCTACTCTGACAGTCAGGCTACTCTGACAGTCAGGCTACTCTGACAGGGATGCTACTCTGACAGTGATGCTACTCTGACAGGGATGCTACTCTGACAGGGATGCTACTCTGACAGGGATGCTACTCTGACAGGCATGTTACTCTGACAGGGATGAGAGAGAGAGAGAGAGAGAGAGAGAGAGAGATGGAGTGACAGTCCTCTGCAGGACAAGTTTCCACCCATCCACCCACCCATCCACCCATCCATCCCTCCTTCCTTCATTGTGTTGATAGAATAGAACAGTGATCCATGCAGGTGGGTCCTCCACCTTGCAGTTAAGAGTATTGTCATACACATCATGAACGTCCCTCTTGAATGGCCTCCATCTGTTCTCCCACAAATAAGCCCTTGATGCAACAGGCGTAGGGATACGGACCAGCGGTGAGGAGAGTGGTTGAAGTGGCGCTTCGCCTGGTAATTATGTGTGATTACCTGACAAAGAGATGCAATTAGAGCCTTGGCAACACGATAAGCAAATTGATTACAGGAGACACATCTTGGAAAGACATGAGTGAAGTGATCAATGAGGCTTTCAATATGTTAGAGAGGAGAGGAGAGGAGAGGGGATGAGGGGAGAGGAGAGCAGAGCAGAGGAGGGGGGAGGAGAGGAGAGGAGAGGAGAGGAGAGGACAGGAGAGGAGAGGAGAAGAGAGGAGAGGAGAGGGGATGAGAGGAGATGAGAGGAGATGAGAGGAGAGGAGGGTAAAGGAGAGGAGAGGAGAGGAGAGGGGGAGGAGATGAGAGGAGAGGAGAGGAGAGGGAGGGGGAGGAGAGGGGGAGGAGATGAGAGGAGAGGAGGGTAAGGGAGAGGAGAGGAGAGGAGAGGAGAGGAGAGGAGAGGAGAGGAGAGGAGAGGAGAGGGGAGGAGATGAGAGGAGAGGAGAGGAGAGGAGAGGGGGAGGGAGAGGGGGAGGAGATGAGAGGAGAGGAGGGTAAAGGAGAGGAGAGGAGAGGGGATGAGAGGAGAGGAGAGGGGATGAGAGGAGAGGAGAGGGGATGAGAGGAGAGGAGAGGGGATGAGAGGAGAGGAGAGGAGAGGAGAGGGGATGAGAGGAGAGAGGGGATGAGAGGAGAGGAGAGGAGAGGAGATGAGAGGAGAGGAGAGGGGATGAGAGGAGAGGAGAGGAGAGGGGATGAGAGGAGAGGAGAGGAGAGGAGAGGGGATGAGAGGAGAGGAGGGTAAAGGAGAGGAGAGGAGATGAGAGGAGAGGAGGGTAAAGGAGAGGAGAGGAGAGGGGATGAGAGGAGAGGAGAGGGGATGAGAGGAGAGGAGGGTAAAGGAGAGGAGAGGAGATGAGAGGAGAGGAGGGTAAAGGAGAGGAGAGGAGAGGAGAGGGGATGAGAGGAGAGGAGAGGAGGGTAAAGGAGAGGAGAGTAAAGGAGAGGAGAGGAGATGAGAGGAGAGAAGAGAAGAGAAGGGAAGAGAGGAGAGGAGAGGAGGGGAGAGGAGAAGAGGGGAGAATAGTGGGGATGACAGGAGAGAGGGGAGAGGTATGGGGGAGAGGAGAGGAAGGGAGTGGGGAGGAGAGAAAGAGGAGAGGAGAGGAGAGAAGAAGAGAGGAGAGGGAAGAGGAGAGGAGAGAAAGAGGAGAGGAGAGGGAAGAGGAGAGAAAGAGGAGAGGAGAGGAGAGAAAGAGGAGAGGAGAGGAGAGAAAGAGGAGAGGAGAGAGGAGAGGAGAGGAGAGAAGAGGAGAGGGGAGGAGAGGAGAGGAGAGGAGAGGAGAGGAGAGGAGGAGAGGACATATGCATAAAATAAGGGAGGAGAAGAGAATATGTAGATGTGATCTGGAGAGAACGACTGACGTGGACGGTCTCTGCCAAGGGTGGAATTAGTCCACGTCCCAAACGGAACCCGATTCCCTTTATAGTGCACTACTTTTGACCAATAGGGTGCCATTTGGGACACATCCTTTGGTTTCCTCAAGCTGCTCCACCTTTTTCAATGTCCCAGAGTTTGGTTTCATTCCAACTCTCTCATGCCGCAGTGATTTGTAAAGGGGGAAGTGCTGACCAGTGTTACCTGTGAATCTGAATGTAATATTGTTATTTCTGCCAACGCACAACGTCTTTCCTTTGAAGTTCAGAATCCATTATTTCCACTTTAAAACAAACTCCCTGACGTGCGTTCAGAGACTTCGTCAGTACGACGCAGGGAGGTTGGCGCATATCCAATAGAGTTTAGTTTCACCAGGAGAGGAGCGGTCCGTTTGGTGGAGTTTGGAAAGAATTCACACAACACTGTAGAGATGTCTCCATATCACTCACAACACTGTAGAGATGTCTCCATATCACTCACAACACTGTAGAGATGTCTCCATATCCCTCACAACACTGTAGAGATGTCTCCATATCCCTGACAACACTGTAGAGATGTCTCCATATCACTGACAACACTGTAGAGATGTCCCAATATCACTCACAACACTGTAGAGATGTCTCCATATCACTGACAACACTGTAGAGATGTCTCCATATCACTCACAACACTGTAGAGATGTTTCCATATCACTCACAACACTGTAGAGATGTCACCATATCACTCACAACACTGTAGAGATGTCTCTGGTACAGTTACAACCACATGTGTAGACCATATCACTCACAACACTGTAGAGATGTCTCCATATCCCTCACAACACTGTAGAGATGTCTCTGGTACAGTTACAACCACATGTATAGACCATATCACTCACAACACTGTAGAGATGTCTCTGGTACAGTTACAACCACATGTGTAGACCATATCACTCACAACACTGTAGAGATGTCTCCATATCACTCACAACACTGTAGAGATGTCTCCATATCACTCACAACACTGTAGAGATGTCTCTGGTACAGTTACAACCACATGTGTAGACCATATCACTCACAACACTGTAGAGATGTCTCCATATCACTCACAACCCTGTAGAGATGTCTCCATATCCCTCACAACACTGTAGAGATGTCTCTGGTACAGTTACAACCACATGTATAGACCATATCACTCACAACACTGTAGAGATGTCTCTGGTACAGGTACAACCACATGTATAGACTCTATAGAAAAAAGGGTTCCAAAATGTGTTTTTCACAGAAGGATAGGGTTCTAGCGGGAAGACAGTATTTCTTTGTAAGGCAAAGGGTTCTACCCAGAACCTTCAACCTCCTAAGAACCATTTTTTGGAAGAAAGGGTTTGTTTGATGATTCTTTAGATGACTAGAAGGGTTCAACACAACACCATCTATCATATTTCCCAGCATGCATCTATTGCAGGGAGATTTTCAGAGTTGTTTGTTTTACTGTAATATCTGTGTTTTGCATTTACATTGATTAGTTGATAAATGTTAGACTACACAAAGATAAATAACGTAGTTTCTAAACTTATCCAATCTGCTAGTTGGATTTACTGCACCCGTTACTCAGATGGTTGTTCCAGTTTAGATGATTGAGGTCGTCTCAGTATTCAGTCCTCCCCTACCTGGCAGTCCTCCCCTACCCTGGTAGTCCTCCTCCTACCCTGGTAGTCCTCCCCTACCCTGGTAGTCCTCCCCTACCCTGGTAGTCCTCCCCTACCCTGGTAGTCCTCCCCTACCCTGGTAGTCCTCCTCCTACCCTGGTAGTCCTCCTCCTACCCTGGTAGTCCTCCCCTACCCTGGTAGTCCTCCCCTACCCTGGCAGTCCTCCCCTACCCTGGTAGTCCTCCCCTACCCTGATAGTCCTCCCCTACCCTGGTAGTCCTCCGCTACCCTGATAGTCCTCCCGTACCCTGGTAGTCTTATGTTTGTATATAACAGCTCTATCTACCATCTGTTGGTGTTTGACTGGCTCCAGGTGTAATACATCAACACATATTACCGTTAGTTTCATCAATTAGTTGAGTCACAACCTGGTACAGTGCTGTCTGTACCTAGCTCCTATACCTTTTAGAGTTAACAATGCAACCCCAGCGGATTCCTCAGAGGGAAAACGTGCCAAGACAGTGAAATAGTGCATCACTAGAAAGTATACTATGAAAAAGTCTCACTCTTTGCAGTGCATTGTTCTGTCTGAATGACATTTGCGACCCACCATTTTGATTCAGTTCTATGTAGGAAAATGTGAAATTGTGTTTTTTTAATTTTATTTTTAACATTGGATAAAAGTAGAGAATGAAAGATACACAATGGTATATTATACACTGCAGTTGAGGAACAATGGGAAAGTAATTCTACTTATTTTAAAGTTGATCAACTTGAAACTCCACTTTTGAGAAAATGACCTGTGAATGTTTTGGTTCTCCTACTGGAGAGCTCTTCTTTGTCTCCACCCCCATTCAGCATCATTCACACCCTCTTAAGCCTTTAGCCCCACCCATTCAGCATCGTTCACACCCTCTTAAGCCTTTAGCCCCACCCATTCAGCATCGTTCACACCCTCTTAAGCCTTTAGCCCCACCCATTCAGCATCGTTCACACCTTCTTAAGCCTTTAGCCCCACCCATTCAGCATCGTTCACACCCTCTTAAGCCTTTAGCCCCACCCATTCAGCATCGTTCACACCCTCTTACGCCTTTAGCCCCACCCATTCAGCATCGTTCACACCCTCTTAAACCTTTAGCCCCACCCATTCAGCATCGTTCACACCCTCTTAAGCCTTTAGCCCCACCCATTCAGCATCGTTCACACCCTCTTAAGCCTTTAGCCCCACCCATTCAGCATCGTTCACACCCTCTTAAGCCTTAACCCCGCCCATCTCTTTAAGGATTCACGTGTCAAGCTATGTGCTAAACAGAGTGAGTAAGGTAGTGTAGTAAACAACCAGCTAACTAGCTAACAGTGCACTTTAACTTGACTTTCTGACTAAATTAGAAATGTATAATATCTGAAAATGTAGCTAGTCTCTCTTACCCGTATACGTGGATGGGCGCTTCTCCCTCTCTGTCACGGTTGCCATGGTTGCCCTTAGTTTGAAGATGTAATCCGGAGAGACAAGTGTTTAATACATCAGCCTTCTGTGTTCTCTTTTTCGACTCGCTCCGCTTTTGCAATCATACTCTGCTTCCACAGGGCATTCCATTGATTTCATACTCTGCTTCCACAGGGCATTCCACTGATTTCATACTCTGCTTCCACAGGGCATTCCACTGATTTCATACTCTGCTTCCACAGGGCATTCCACTGATTTCATACTCTGCTTCCACCGGGCATTCAACTGATTTCAAAACTCTTGTCAGCTTCTTCACTGATCACTGGTTCTTCCCTGTCGTCAGAAGACTCTACAATGTCTGGTTCAACGGGAATGTTTATACTTAAATCAAGGACTTCCTCATCGTCTGATTCATGTTCAGAGTCAGAGAGTCAACGTGGCACGGTCGTCTTCCGGGAAAGAGGAGAGCGGTAGCAACCGTTTTTGGAGTTCTTCTTTGTCTTTTCAAAAAAAAGCCGCTGTATTTCGGATTATCTACACATGCTGAGCAGCTCATGTTACAGACAGAAACCTGCTACATGGCAGACCAATCAGAACTCATCTCTCGGGCATGTCCAGCCCATCCATTATCTCAGCCAATCATAGCTAGCAGGAAGGTTCCTTCCTTTTTCCATGGCTAAATCAAATAAGGCTCGTAATTTAACAATGTATTCGTATTTACAGATGGGCAAACAAGTTTGTTATTAAGACACATGAAAGTTCACATGTTCCAGAATGCATTTCTGCCAAAAAAAAAATGTTTAGAAAAATATCACGTTCAAATGCCTCTTCTGGAAAGTAGTGACGTACGACATATGTCTAGCTTCCTGGAACAGGTCACATTTGGAGGCAAGAGGAGAGAGTTCAGTAATTCAACAAAGAGAGGACAGGAAAGGATGACATTTCTTCCTACAGTGTCAAACTTAAAGGTCACATTCAGCTCAAGGCACCAGCAGTTCGGCCTTGAAACAAAACGGAGAAAGGAATCAATATTTTAGAGAAATCCTCTCTGTCTGTACTGACTGTCAAAGTGAGCTTGGCTACTTTCCAAATGGCCCCCTATTCCATTTATAGTGCACTACTTTAGACCAGAACCCTATGGGTCAATAGAGTGCACTACTTTAGACCAGAACCCTATGGGACTATATAGTGCACTACTTTAGACCAGAACCCTATGGGACA
>NW_027012609.1:455000-467500 GCF_036934945.1 Oncorhynchus masou masou
TGACTCTGTTTAAACAGTCACGGAGGGACACGCGGTGTCAGACACGGATCGTGTGCTACATCACAAGACAAAAGCGTGTACTACATCATCATAGGTCATGATGTCATCACAGGTTAGAAAAGGATCAAATGAGACACGTTTCCCATTTTTTCCCCCCAACGGTCAAATTCTACATCCGAGAGGAACAATCAGAAGCCTCCCAGGCATGTGATTAATTGGTCCTCGTTATTGGAAGTCAATACAAACTCTTAGGCCTCCTAAAGAGCGTCTTCTCTGCATCCCTGTCACCTGCACTTGTCCCGCTGTCGTTGTAGTGGTGAGCAGAGAGAGGTGGAGAGCGGAGAGAGCTGGCGTAGGAGGAGTGGTTTGATGCGTGGTGGAGAGCAGAGAGGTGGAGAGCAGAGAGAGGTGGAGAGCAGAGAGAGGTGGAGAGCAGAGAGAGCTGGCGTAGGAGGAGTGGTTTGATGCGTGGTGGAGAGCAGAGAGAGGTGGAGAGCAGAGAGAGGTGGAGAGCAGAGAGAGGTGGAGAGCAGAGAGAGGTGGAGAGCAGAGAGAGCTGGCGTAGGAGGAGTGGTTTGATGCGTGGTGGAGAGATGGTAGAGAGGGGGTCTGTTGGTGTGGGCAGAGCCCTGATAAGTGCCACTACCCCTGGGCTAATGACTCTCTCTGGGCTGGTAGTGGCATGGAGAGGATGGAGGGGCTGAACGCTGAAAGCCAGGGATGTCTCCCAAATGGCACCCTATTCCCTATATAGTGCACTACTTTAGACCAGAGCCCTATTCCCTATATAGTCCACTACTATAGACCAGAGCCCTATTCCCTATATAGTGCATTATTTTAGACCAGAGTCCTATTCCCTATATAGTGCACTACTTTAGACCAGAACCCTATTCCCTATATAGTGCACTACTTTAGACCAGAGTCCTATTCCCTATATAGTGCACTACTTTAGACCAGAGCCCTATTCCCTATATAGTGCACTACTTTAGACCAGAGCCCTATGGGGAATATGGTGCCATTTAAGATTCATACCAGCACTCCTGTCTGTTAATGGAGCCGAGGAGCCCTTCCATCTCATCAGGCGTCAGCCCCTGCTGGCCCAGCCTCGTCAGACAGGACCGGGAGTGAGCCTGGAGCCCAGCCTCGTCAGACAGGACAGGCAGTGAGACTGGAGTCCAGCCTCATCAGACAGGAGAGGGAGTGAGACTGGAGCCCGGCCTCGTCAGACAGGACAGGGAGTGAGACTGTAGCCCAGCCTCGTCAGACAGGACAGGGAGTGAGACTGGAGCCCAGCCTCATCAGAAAGGACAGGGAGTGAGACTGGAGCCCAGCCTCGTCAGACAGAACAGGGGGAGGCTGGAGCCCAGCCTCGTCAGACAGGAGAGGGAGTGAGTCTGGAGCCCAGCCTCGTCAGACAGGACAGGCAGTGAGACTGGAGCCCAGCCTCGTCAGACAGGACAGGGAGTGAGACTGGAGTCCAGTCTCTTCAGACAGGACAGGGAGTGAGACTGGAGCCCAGCCTCTTCAGACAGGAGAGGGAGTGAGACTGGAGCCCAGCCTCGTCAGACAGGAGAGGGAGTGAGACTGGAGCCCAGCCTCGTCAGACAGGACAGGGAGTGAGACTGGAGCCCGGCCTCTTCAGACAGGAGAGGGAGTGAGACTGGAGCCCAGCCTCGTCAGACAGGACAGGGAGTGAGACTGGAGCCCAGCCTCGTCAGAAAGGACAGGGAGTGAGACTGGAGCCCAGCCTCGTCAGACAGAACAGGGGGAGGCTGGAGCCCAGCCTCGTCAGACAGGACAGGGAGTGAGACTGGAGTCCAGCCTCATCAGACAGGAGAGGGAGTGAGACTGGAGCCCGGCCTCGTCAGACAGGAGAGGGAGTGAGACTGTAGCCCAGCCTCGTCAGACAGGACAGGGAGTGAGACTGGAGCCCAGCCTCGTCAGAAAGGACAGGGAGTGAGACTGGAGCCCAGCCTCGTCAGACAGAACAGGGGGAGGCTGGAGCCCAGCCTCGTCAGACAGGAGAGGGAGTGAGTCTGGAGCCCAGCCTCGTCAGACAGGACAGGCAGTGAGACTGGAGCCCAGCCTCGTCAGACAGGACAGGGAGTGAGACTGGAGTCCAGCCTCTTCAGACAGGACAGGGAGTGAGACTGGAGCCCAGCCTCTTCAGACAGGAGAGGGAGTGAGACTGGAGCCCAGCCTCGTCAGACAGGAGAGGGAGTGAGACTGGAGCCCAGCCTCGTCAGACAGGACAGGGAGTGAGACTGGAGCCCGGCCTCTTCAGACAGGAGAGGGAGTGAGACTGGAGCCCAGCCTCGTCAGACAGGACAGGGAGTGAGACTGGAGCCCGGCCTCGTCAGACAGGAGAGGGAGTGAGACTGGAGCCCAGCCACGTCAGACAGGAGAGGGAGTGAGACTGGAGCCCAGCCTCGTCAGACAGGACAGGGAGTGAGACTGGAGCCCGGCCTCTTCAGACAGGAGAGGGAGTGAGACTGGAGCCCAGCCTCGTCAGACAGGACAGGAAGTGAGACTGGAGCCCAGCCTCGTCAGACAGGACAGGGAGTGAGACTGGAGCCCAGCCTCGTCAGACAGGACAGGGAGTGAGACTGGAGCCCAGCCTCGTCAGACAGGACAGGGAGTGAGACTGGAGTCCAGCCTCATCAGACAGGAGAGGGAGTGAGACTGGAGCCCAGCCTCGTCAGACAGGAGAGTGAGTGAGACTGGAGCCCAGCCTCGTCAGACAGGAGAGGGAGTGAGGCTGGAGCCCAGCCTCGTCAGACAGGACAGGGAGTGAGACTGGAGCCCAGCCTCGTCAGACAGGACAGGGAGTGAGACTGGAGCCCAGCCTCTTCAGACAGGAGAGGGAGTGAGACTGGAGCCCAGCCTCTTCAGACAGGACAGGGAGTGAGACTGGAGCCCAGCCTCGTCAGACAGGAGAGGGAGTGAGGCTGGAGCCCAGCCTCATCAGACAGGACAGGGAGTGAGACTGGAGCCCAGCCTCGTCAGACAGGACAGGGAGTGAGACTGGAGCCCAGCCTCGTCAGACAGGACAGGGAGTGAGACTGGAGCCCAGCCTCGTCAGACAGGACAGGGAGTGAGACTGGAGTCCAGCCTCATCAGACAGGAGAGGGAGTGAGGCTGGAGCCCAGCCTCGTCAGACAGGACAGGGAGTGAGACTGGAGCCCAGCCTCGTCAGACAGGACAGGGAGTGAGACTGGAGCCCAGCCTCTTCAGACAGGAGAGGGAGTGAGACTGGAGCCCAGCCTCTTCAGACAGGACAGGGAGTGAGACTGGAGCCCAGCCTCGTCAGACAGGAGAGGGAGTGAGGCTGGAGCCCAGCCTCATCAGACAGGACAGGGAGTGAGACTGGAGCCCAGCCTCGTCAGACAGGACAGGGAGTGAGACTGGAGCCCAGCCTCGTCAGACAGGACAGGGAGTGAGACTGGAGCCCAGCCTCGTCAGACAGGACAGGGAGTGAGACTGGAGCCCAGCCTCATCAGACAGGACAGGGAGTGAGTCTGGAGCCCAGCCTCGTCAGACAGGACAGGGAGTGAGACTGGAGCCCAGCCTCGTCAGACAGGACAGGGAGTGAGACTGGAGCCCAGCCTCTTCAGACAGGACAGGGAGTGAGACTGGAGCCCAGCCTCGTCAGACAGGAGAGGGAGTGAGACTGGAGCCCAGCCTCGTCAGACAGGACAGGGAGTCAACAAACTCAAGGTTATGAAACTAGTGGCATTTTACGTGAGGTTGGATCAACAGCCATGTCACGTCAGAAACCACCTGTTTCACAGGAATCCTAGTCAGAGATAGTTTGTTTGACATTAGTACTCATTATCAGATTATATCTGAATCAAAACATTGGCTGGCATCCAAGACTGATCATTTGTTGTTTGACGTCGACATCCACTTTGCTCAAATTGACACCATTAAACTCTGTCCTATTTTGTCACAAACATACCGAGACACCGCTGACATGTTTGTAGTTTGCCCTTGAACTAATCCACGGGCCAAATTGGATGTGTTTCTGTGTTGGTGCAGTACCATCAGCCTGCTACGGTAAACACAGTGTTTATGTGTTGTGTCTGGAATCTAATGAACACCTAGCTGTGTTTACTGATGGCAACAGAGCCACTGTGTGAAACTGCAGCCTCGCCTCGCCTCCTCTCTGCTCCTCCCCTCTCCTCCTCTCTGCTCCTCTCCTCCTCTCTGCTCCTCTCCTCTCCTCCTCTCTGCTCCTCTCCTCACCTCCTCTCTGCTCCTCTCCTCACATCCTCTCTGCTCCTCTCCTCCTCTCTGCTCCTCTCCTCCCTCTCTGCTCCTCTCCTCTCCTCCTCTCTGCTCCTCTCCTCACCTCCTCTCTGCTCCTCTCCTCACATCCTCTCTGCTCCTCTCCTCACATCCTCTCTGCTCCTCTATGCTCCTCTCCTCACCTCCTCTGCTCCTCTCCTCACTTCCTCTCTGCTCCTCTATGCTCCTCTCCTCACCTCCTCTCTGCTCCTCTCCTCACCTCCTCTCTGCTCCTCTCCTAATTGCTGCTCCTCTCCTCCTCTCTGCTCCTCACCTCCCCTCTGCTCCTCTCCTCACCTCCTATCTGCTCCTCACCTCCTCTCTGCTCCTCTCCTCCTCTCTGCTCCTCTCTGCTCCTCTCCTCGCCTCCTCTCTGCTCTTCTCCTCGCCTCCTCTCTGCTCCTCTTCTCGCCTCCTCTCTGCTCCTCTCTGCTCTTCTCTGCTCCTCTCCTTGCCTCCTCTCCTCGACTCCTCTCTGCTCCTCTATGCTCCTCTCTTTGCCCCCTCTCTGCTCCTCTCCTCTCCTCACTTACTCTCTGCTACTCTCCTCACCTCCTCTCTGGTCCTCTCCTCACCTCCTCTCTGCTCCTCTCCTCACCTCCTCTCTGCTCCTCTATGCTCTTCTCCTCGCCTCCTCTTTGCTCCTCTATGCTCCTCTCTTCGCCTCCTCTCTGCTCCTCTCCTCTCCTCACTACCTCTCTGCTCCTCTCCTCACCTCATCTCTGCTCCTCTCCTCACCTCCTCTCTGTTCCTCTCCTCACCTCCTCTCTGCTCCTCTATGCTCCTCTCCTCGCCTCCTCTCTGCTCCTCTCCTCGCCTCCTCTCTGCTCCTCTCCTCACCTCCTCTCTGCTCCTCTATGCTCCTCTCCTCGCCTCCTCTCTGCTCTTCTCTGCTTCTCTCCTCGCCTCCCCACTGCTCCTCTCCTCTCCTTGCCTCCTCTCTGCTCCTCTCTGCTCTTCTCTGCTCCTCTCCTTGCCTCCTCGCCTCCTCTCTGCTCCTCTATGCTCCTCTCCTCGCCTCCTCTCTGCTCCTCTCCTCGCCTCCTCTCTGCTCCTCTCCTCGCCTCCTCTCTGCTCCTCTCTGCTCCTCTCCTCACCTCCTCTCTGCTCCTCTCCTCGCCTCCTCTCTGCTCTTCTCTGCTCCTCTCCTCACCTCCTCTCTGCTCCTCTCCTCTCCTCGCCTCCTCTCTGCTCCTCTCTGCTCTTCTCTGCTCCTCTCCTTGCCTCCTCTCCTCGCCTCCTCTCTGCTCCTCTATGCTCCTCTCCTCGCCTCCTCTCTGCTCCTCTCCTCTCTTCGCCTCCTCTCTGCTCCTCTCTGCTCTTCTCTGCTCCTCTCCTTGCCTCCTCTCCTCGCCTCCTTTCTGCTCCTCTCTGCTCCTCTTTATTTAAGTGTAAGTGTTACTTACTCCTCATCCCTCCTTGGGACAGGTACCAGACAATATTAGACACTGGGACAGGAAACAGACAATATTGGACACTCTGGGACAGGCAACAGGCATTATTAGACACTCTGGGACAGGTACCAGACAATGACTGGAGAGAGAGAGGGAGATAACTGGAGAGGGAGAGGGAGATGACTGGAGAGAGAGAGAGGGAGAGAGAGATGACTGGAGAGAGAGAGTTAACTGGAGAGAGAGGGAGATAACTGGAGAGAGAGAGGGAGATGACTGGAGAGAGAGAGATGAGAGATGACTGGAGAGAGAGAGGGAGATGACTGGAGAGAGAGAGAGAGATGACTGGAGAGAGAGAGGGAGATAACTGGAGAGAGAGAGTTAACTGGAGAGAGAGGGAGATAACTGGAGAGAGAGAGGGAGATGACTGGAGAGAGAGAGATGAGAGATGACTGGAGAGAGAGAGGGAGATGACTGGAGAGAGAGGGAGATAACTGGAGAGAGAGGGGGAGATAACTGGAGAGAGAGATGGAGATGACTGGAGAGAGAGAAGGAGATAACTGGAGAGAGAGAGGGAGATAACTGGAGAGAGAGGGGGAGAACTGGAGAGAGAGATGGAGATGACTGGAGAGAGAGAAGGAGATAACTGGAGAAAGAGAGGGAGATAACTGGAGACAGAGAGGGAGATGACTGGAGAGAGAGAGGGAAATAACTGGAGAGAGAGGGGGAGATAACTGAAGAGAGAGGGGGAGATAACTGGAGAGAGAGAGGGAGATAACTGGAGAGAGAGAGAAGAGATAACTGGAGAGAGAGAAGATATAACTGGAGAGAGAGAAGAGATAACTGGATAGAGATAGGGAGATATCTGGAGAGAGAGAGGGAGATAACTGGAGAGAGAGATGGAGATGACTGGAGAGAGAGAGGGAGATGACTGGAGAGAGAGAGAAGAGATAACTGAGAGAGAGGGAGATGACTGGAGAGAGAGATGAGAGATGACTGGAGAGAGAGAGAGAGATGACTGGAGAGAGAGGAGGGAGATAACTGGAGAGAGAGAGTTAACTGGAGAGAGAGGGAGATAACTGGAGAGAGAGGAGATGACTGGAGAGAGAGATGAGAGATGACTGGAGAGAGAGAGGGAGATGACTGGAGAGAGAGGGAGATAACTGGAGAGAGAGGGGGAGATAACTGGAGAGAGATGGAGATGACTGGAGAGAGAGAAGGAGATAACTGGAGAGAGAGAGGGAGATAACTGGAGAGAGGGGAGAACTGGAGAGAGAGATGGAGATGACTGGAGAGAGAGAAGGAGATAACTGGAGAAAGAGAGGGAGATAACTGGAGACAGAGAGGGAGATGACTGGAGAGAGAGAGGGAAATAACTGGAGAGAGAGGGGGAGATAACTGAAGAGAGAGGGGGAGATAACTGGAGAGAGAGAGGGATATAACTGGAGAGAGAGAGAAGAGATAACTGGAGAGAGAGAGAAGATATAACTGGAGAGAGAGAAGAGATAACTGGATAGAGATAGGGAGATATCTGGAGAGAGAGAGGGAGATAACTGGAGAGAGAGATGGAGATGACTGGAGAGAGAGAGGGAGATGACTGGAGAGAGAGAGAAGAGATAACTGGAGAGAGAGAGGGAGATAACTGGAGAGAGAGAGAAGAGATAACTGGAGAGAGAGAGGGAGATAACTGGAGAGAGAGAAGAGATAACTGGAGAGAGAGAGGGAGATAACTGGAGAGAGAGAGAAGAGATAACTGGAGAGAGAGACGGAGATAACTGGAGAGAGAGATAAGATATAACTGGAGAGAGAGAAGAGATAACTGGAGAGAGAGAGGGAGATAACTGGAGAGAGAGATAAGAGATAACTGGAGAGAGAGAGGGAGATAACTGGAGAGAGAGATAAGAGATAACTGGAGAGAGAGAGGGAGATACTGGAGAGAGAGAGGGAGATAACTGGAGAGAGAGAGGGAGATCACTGGAGAGAGAGAGGGAGGTGACTGCAGTGTCGGCTCTGAAACACTTCAGTTAGCTTCCTGCCCGACCCAGACTGTGTCCTTATTCCCTATTTAGTGCACTACTTACCTATGGGCCCTGGTAAAAAGTAGTGCACTCTTTAGTGAACACGGTGCCCTTTGGGATGCAGACCCAGTCAAGGCTGAATGAGCCTTTTGTTTGTAAAAAGCCTTCAATTCATTCTGCCCAAGTCCCACGGCTACATACCAAACGGAACCCTATTCCCTACATAGTGCACTACTTCTGACTAGAGCCTTATGGGACATAGGGTGCCATTTGAACCACACTTCTATATTTATCATTTGGGAAACAATCCATAACGTTTCTTAACCTCCTTACCACCCCACCAAACCCTCCCCTCCTTCCCCAGCCCCCGCTGCCTGTTCAGGACTCAGAGTAATGACTGCAGCCAGCCTGGCTCTGGCTCTTTGGGACGGGGGGAGATAAGACCCGAGTTCCCCTCTGAAAGACATGCTCAAGGCTTCTGGGCATCTCTCTAACCTGTGTGTGTTCTGCACCCTGTCGAACCTGCTCCTGTGTGTGTGTGTGTGTGTGTGTGTGTGTGTGTGTGTGTGTGTGTGTGTGTGTGTGTGTGTGTGTGTGTGTGTGTGTGTGTGTGTGTGTGTGTGTGTGTGTGTGTGTGTGTGTGTGTCTGAAAGACATGCTCAAGGCTTCTGGGCATCTCTCTAACCTGTGTGTGTTCCGTTACCCTGTCGAAACTGCTCCTGTGTGTGGGGAGAATGAAGCAGGACAGATAGCTGTTACCACTGTTGTGATAGCACAGAGAGCTGGTACCACTGTTGTGATAGCACAGAGAGCTGGTACCACTGTTGTGATAGCACAGAGAGCTGGTACCACTGTTGTGATAGCACAGAGAGCTGGTACCACTGTTGTGATAGCACAGAGAGCTGGTACCACTGTTGTGATAGCACAGAGAGCTGGTACCACTGTTGTGATAGCACAGAGAGCTGGTACCACTGTTGTGATAGCACAGAGAGCTGTTACCACTGTTGTGATAGCACAGAGAGCTGGTACCACTGTTGTGATAGCACAGAGAGCTGGTACCACTGTTGTGATAGCACAGAGAGCTGTTACCACTGTTGTGATAGCACAGAGAGCTGGTACCACTGTTGTGATAGCACAGAGAGCTGTTACCACTGCTGTGATAGCACAGAGAGCTGTTACCACTGTTGTGATAGCACAGAGAGCTGTTACCACTGTTGTGATAGCACAGAGAGCTGTTACCACTGTTGTGATAGCACAGAGAGCTGGTACCACTGTTGTGATAGCACAGAGAGCTGTTACCACTGTTGTGATAGCACAGAGAGCTGTTACCACTGTTGTGATAGCACAGAGAGCTGTTACCACTGTTGTGATAGCACAGAGAGCTGTTACCACTGTTGTGATAGCACAGAGAGCTGTTACCACCACACTGTTGTGATAGCACAGAGAGCTGGTACCACTGTTGTGATAGCACAGAGAGCTGTTACCACTGTTGTGATAGCACAGAGAGCTGTTACCATTGTTGTGATAGCACAGAGAGCTGTTACCACTGCTGTGATAGCACAGAGAGCTGTTACCACTGTTGTGATAGCACAGAGAGCTGTTACCACTGTTGTGATAGCACAGAGAGCTGTTACCACTGTTGTGATAGCACAGAGAGCTGTTACCACTGTTGTGATAGCACAGAGAGCTGGTACCACTGTTGTGATAGCACAGAGAGCTGTTACCACTGTTGTGATAGCACAGAGAGCTGTTACCACTGTTGTGATAGCACAGAGAGCTGGTACCACTGTTGTGATAGCACAGAGAGCTGTTACCACTGTTGTGATAGCACAGAGAGCTGTTACCACTGTTGTGATAGCACAGAGAGCTGTTACCACTGTTGTGATAGCACAGAGAGCTGTTACCACTGTTGTGATAGCACAGAGAGCTGTTACCACGACACTGTTGTGATAGCACAGAGAGCTGTTACCACTGTTGTGATAGCACATAGAGCTGTTACCACTGTTGTGATAGCACAGAGAGCTGTTACCACTGTTGTGATAGCACAGAGAGCTGTTACCACGACACTGTTGTGATAGCACAGAGAGCTGTTACCACGACACTGTTGTGATAGCACAGAGAGCTGTTACCACTGTTGTGATAGCACAGAGAGCTGTTACCACTGTTGTGATAGCACAGAGAGCTGTTACCACTGTTGTGATAGCACAGAGAGCTGTTACCACTGTTGTGATAGCACATAGAGCTGTTACCACTGTTGTGATAGCACAGAGAGCTGTTACCACTGTTGTGATAGCACAGAGAGCTGTTACCACGACACTGTTGTGATAGCACAGAGAGCTGTTACCACGACACTGTTGTGATAGCACAGAGAGCTGTTACCACTGTTGTGATAGCACAGAGAGCTGTTACCACTGTTGTGATAGCACAGAGAGCTGTTACCACGACACTGTTGTGATAGCACAGAGAGCTGTTACCACTGTTGTGATAGCACAGAGAGCTGTTACCAATGTTGTGATAGCACAGAGAGCTGTTACCACTGTTGTGATAGCACAGAGAGCTGTTACCACTGTTGTGATAGCATAGAGAGCTGTTACCACTGTTGTGATAGCACAGAGAGCTGTTACCACTGTTGTGATAGCACAGAGAGCTGTTACAGCTGTTGTGATAGCACAGAGAGCTGTCACCACTGTTGTGATAGCACAGAGATCTATTACCACAACACTGTTGTGATAGCACAGAGAGCTGTTACCACTGTTGTGATAGCACAGAGAGCTGTTACCACTGTTGTGATAGCACAGAGAGCTGTTACCACTGTTGTGATAGCACAGAGAGCTGTTACCACAACACTGTTGTGATAGCACAGATAGCTATTACCACTGTTGTGATAGCACAGAGAGCTGTTACCACTGTTGTGATAGCACAGAGAGCTGTTACTACAACACTGTTGTGATAGCACAGAGAGCTGTTACCACTGTTGTGATAGCACAGAGAGCTGTTACCACTGTTGTGATAGCACAGAGAGCTGTTACTACAACACTGTTGTGATAGCACAGAGAGCTGTTACCACTGTTGTGATAGCACAGATAGCTATTACCACTGTTGTGATAGCACAGAGAGCTGTTACCACTGTTGTGATAGCACAGAGAGCTGTTACCACTGTTGTGATAGCACAGAGAGCTGTTACTACAACACTGTTGTGATAGCACAGAGAGCTGTTACCACTGTTGTGATAGCACAGAGAGCTGTTACCACTGTTGTGATAGCACAGAGAGCTGTTACCACTGTTGTGATAGCACAGAGAGCTGTTACCACTGTTGTGATAGCACAGAGAGCTGTTACCACTGTTGTGATAGCACAGAGAGCTGTTACTACAACACTGTTGTGATAGCACAGAGAGCTGTTACCACAACACTGTTGTGATAGCACAGAGAGCTGTTACCACTGTTGTGATAGCACAGAGAGCTGTTACCACTGTTGTGATAGCACAGAGAGCTGTTGTTGGAACGGGGACCCTCGGTCAGCTGACAGGAAGACAGTAGAGAACCCCCAGCTGACTGGGGTAGTGACATGAAGACAGTAGAGAACCCCCAGCTGACTGGGGTAGTGACAGGAAGACAGTAGAGAACCCCCAGCTGACTGGGGTAGTGACAGGAAGACAGTAGAGAACCCCAGCTGACTGGGGTAGTGACAGGAAGACAGTAGAGAACCCCAGCTGACTGGGGTAGTGACAGGAAGACAGTAGAGAACCCCAGCTGACTGGGGTAGTGACAGGAAGACAGTAGAGAACCCCAGCTGACTGGGGTAGTGACAGGAAGACAGTAGAGAACCCCAGCTGACTGGGGTAGTGACAGGAAGACAGTAGAGAACCCCCAGCTGACTGGGGTAGTGACAGGAAGACAGTAGAGAACCCCAGCTGACTGGGGTAGTGACATGAAGACAGTAGAGAACCCCCAGCTGACTGGGGTAGTGACAGGAAGACAGTAGAGAACCCCCAGCTGACTGGGGTAGTGACAGGAAGACAGTAGAGAACCCCAGCTGACTGGGGTAGTGACAGGAAGACAGTAGAGAACCCCAGCTGACTGGGGTAGTGACAGGAAGACAGTAGAGAACCCCAGCTGACTGGGGTAGTGACAGGAAGACAGTAGAGAACCCCAGCTGACTGGGGTAGTGACAGGAAGACAGTAGAGAACCCCCAGCTGACTGGGGTAGTGACAGGAAGACAGTAGAGAACCCCCAGCTGACTGGGGTAGTGACAGGAAGACAGTAGAGAACCCCCAGCTGACTGGGGTAGTGACAGGAAGACAGTAGAGAACCCCAGCTGACTGGGGTAGTGACAGGAAGACAGTAGAGAACCCCAGCTGACTGGGGTAGTGACATGAAGACAGTAGAGAACCCCCAGCTGACTGGGGTAGTGACATGAAGACAGTAGAGAACCCCAGCTGACTGGGGTAGTGACAGGAAGACAGTAGAGAACCAGCTGACTGGGGTAGTGACAGGAAGACAGTAGAGAACCCCCAGCTGACTGGGGTAGTGACAGGAAGACAGTAGAGAACCCCCAGCTGACTGGGGTAGTGACAGGAAGACAGTAGAGAACCCCAGCTGACTGGGGTAGTGACAGGAAGACAGTAGAGAACCAGCTGACTGGGGTAGTGACAGGAAGACAGTAGAGAACCCCCAGCTGACTGGGGTAGTGACAGGAAGACAGTAGAGAACCCCAGCTGACTGGGGTAGTGACAGGAAGACAGTAGAGAACCCCAGCTGACTGGGGTAGTGACAGGAAGACAGTAGAGAACCCCCAGCTGAC
>NW_027012609.1:470000-473037 GCF_036934945.1 Oncorhynchus masou masou
AGTATGATGGTAGGCTGAGGCAGGGGACCAGTATGATGGTAGGCTGAGGCAGGGGACCAGTATGATGGTAGACTGAGGCAGGGGACCAGTATGATGGTAGGCTGAGGCAGGGGACCAGTATGATGGTAGGCTGAGGCAGGGGACCAGTATGATGGTAGGCAGGGGACCAGTATGATGGTAGGCTGAGGCAGGGGACCAGTATGATGGTAGGCTGAGGCAGGGGACCAGTATGATGGTAGGCTGAGGCAGGGGACCAGTATGATGGTAGGCTGAGGCAGGGGACCAGTATGATGGTAGGCTGAGGCAGGGGACCAGTATGATGGTAGGCTGAGGCAGGGGACCAGTATGATGGTAGGCTGAGGCAGGGGACCAGTATGATGGTAGGCTGAGGCAGGGGACCAGTATGATGGTAGGCTGAGGCAGGGGACCAGTATGATGGTAGGCTGAGGCAGGGGACCAGTATGATGGTAGGCAGGGGACCAGTATGATGGTAGGCTGAGGCAGGGGACCAGTATGATGGTAGGCTGAGGCAGGGGACCAGTATGATGGTAGGCTGAGGCAGGGGACCAGTATGATGGTAGGCTGAGGCAGGGGACCAGTATGATGGTAGGCTGAGGCAGGGGACCAGTATGATGGTAGGCTGAGGCAGGGGACCAGTATGATGGTAGGCAGGGGACCAGTATGATGGTAGGCTGAGGCAGGGGACCAGTATGATGGTAGGCTGAGGCAGGGGACCAGTATGATGGTAGGCTGAGGCAGGGGACCAGTATGATGGTAGGCTGAGGCAGGGGACCAGTATGATGGTAGGCTGAGGCAGGGGACCAGTATGATGGTAGGCTGAGGCAGGGGACCAGTATGATGGTAGGCTGAGGCAGGGGACCAGTATGATGGTAGGCTGAGGCAGGGGACCAGTATGATGGTAGGCTGAGGCAGGGGACCAGTATGATGGTAGATTGAGGCAGGGGACCAGTATGATGGTAGGCTAGTTAGTTCTATAGAATCCCTTCCAGAATGTTCAGGTATTGTTTCAGTTTGGGGTTCTACATTCTATTTTGCGGTGTCCATGGTGATTATTCCTATTTCTACACCTCCCTACCTTCCTCATTGTGGGCCGTCCCAAATGGCACCCTATTCCCAGAGCCCTGGTCAAAAGTAGTGCATTATGAAGGGATTAGGGTGCCATTTGGGATGAAGTCTGTCTGTCCTCCAGTTTGTTTTTTCTAAGTGAATAATGGGGTCTTTTCTAAACACTAATCTTCTGTGGTAGAACTTGACAGGATCCAATCTTCTAGCTAGGGGAACAGTCCTCTGCTCTCCTCTCCACTCGTCTGCTCTCCCAGTCCTCTCCTCTCCACTCCTCTCCATTCCTCTCCACTCCTCTGCTCTCCTCTCCACTCGTCTGCTCTCCCAGTCCTCTCCTCTCCTCTCCTCTCCACTCCTCTCCATTCCTCTCCACTCCTCTGCATTCCTCTCCTCTCCACTCCTCTCCCCTCCTCTCCTCTCCTCTCCACTCCTCTCCCCTCCTCTCCTCTCCTCTCCACTCCTCTCCATTCCTCTCCACTCCTCTCCTCTCCTCTCCACTCATCTGCTCTCCACTCCTCTCCACTCCTCTCCACTCCTCTACTCTCCTTTCCACTCCTCGCCACTCCTCTCCTCTCCTCTCCTCTGCTCTCCTCTCCACTCCACTCCTCTCCCCTCTCTCCTCTCCTCTCCAATCCTCTCCTCTCCTCTCCACTCCTCTCCACTCCTCTCCACTCCACTCCTCGCCACTCCTCTCCCCTCTCTCCTCTCCTCTCCTCTCCACTCCTCTCCACTCCTCTCCCCTCTCTCCTCTCCCTCTCCTCTCCCTCTCCTCTCCTCTCCTCTCCTCTCCTCTCTCCCCTCTCTCCTCTCTCTCCTCTCCTCTCCAATCCTCTCCTCTCCTCTCCTCTCCTCTGCTCTCCTCTCCACTCCTCTCCACCTCCTCTCCCCTCTCCCTCTCCCTCTCCTCTCCTCTCAATCCTCTCCTCTCCTCTCCACTCATCTCCTCTCCACTCCTCTCCACTCCTCTCCACTCCTCTCCCCTCTCTCCTCTCCTCTCCTCTCCAATCCTCTCCTCTCCACTCCTCTCCACTCCTCTCCCTCTCTCCTCTCCTCTCCTCTCCTCTCCCCTCTCCTCTCTCCTCTCCTCTCCTCTCCACTCCTCTCCCCTCTCTCCTCTCCTCTCCTCTCCAATCCTCTCCTCTCCTCTCCAATCCTCTCCTCTCCCCTCTCTCCTCTCCTCTCCTCTCCACTCCTCTCCCCTCTCTCCTCTCCTCTCCTCTCCAATCCTCTCCTCTCCTCTCCACCTCTCCTCTCCCTCTCCTCTCCACTCCTCTCCCTCCTCTCTCCCCTCTCTCCTCTCCTCTCCTCTCCAATCCTCTCCCTCTCCTCTCCACTCCTCTCCTCCCCTCTCCTCTCCCTCCCTCCTCGCCACTCCTCTCCTCTCTCCTCCTCCTCTCCTCTCCTCTCCACTCCTCTCCCTCCTCTCCCTCTCTCCTCTCCTCTCCCTCCCCCTCTCCTCTCCCTCTCCCTCTCCTCCTCTCCTCTCCTCTCCTCTCCAATCCTCTCCTCTTCCTCTCTCCCTCTCCCTCTGCTCTCCTCTCTCCACTCTCTCCACTCCTCTCCCCTCTCTCCTCCCCTCTCCTCTCCTCTCCAATCTCCTCTCCTCTCCTCTCCACTCATCTCCACTCCTCTCCCCTCCACTCCTCTCCCTCCTCTCCCCTCTCTCCCTCCTCTCCCCCTCTCCTCTCCACTCTCCCCTCTCCCTCTCCTCTCCTCTCCTCCCTCCTCTCCCCTCTCCCTCTCCCTCTCCCCTCTCCTCTCCTCTCCCTCTCCTCTCCCCCTCCCCTCCCTCTCCTCTCCCTCTCCTCCTCTCCCCTCTCCCCTCTCCTCCTCCTCTCCTCTCCAATCCTCTCCTCTCCTCTCCCTCTCCTCTCCTCTCCCTCTCCAATCCTCCTCTCCACCTCCACTCCCTCCCTCCCCTCTCTCCCTCCCTCTCTCTCCTCTCCCTCTCCAC
>NW_027012610.1:0-18848 GCF_036934945.1 Oncorhynchus masou masou
TGTAGGTCCTAGCAGTTTGCGGTCACCGTTTGTCACTGTTATAGTGCAATTCATGTATTGTTTAGTGTTGTGTTGTGGCTTTGCATCCCCCAATTTTTTGGGTTGTTTGCCCTACCATGATTTACATGCTAAAATCACCACTGATAGTCAGTATGTTATCTATATCTTATCTCTGCTGCAAAAGCTTTGGATGCTACTCCTCAGTCTACTGAAGTACTGCTATGCTAGGGCTTAGTTTGACTTAGTCCTGACTGTGTGTGTTCTCAGTGAGAAGTCAACCCTTCGGCTGACATGGCTCTGGGCCTTCACTGTGTATGTCGCCTGGACAACAGCAGCAGGTGACCAGACACATCTTCATCACTCCAAACACACCTACAGCCAGCGAGTCCAACACACACACACACACACACACACACACACACACACACACACACCATCCACTCTAACACACAGGGCGGCTCACAATTGGGCCAGCGTCGTCCGGGTTAGGGGAAGGCCTTCATTGTAAATAAGAATTTGTTCTTAACTGACTTGCCTCGTTAAATTAACTTTTTTTTTACAATTCAGTTATGGTAGATGTGAATGGACTTTAGGATGCTGAGTACAGTGTAGAGCTGAATCCAGTGTAGAGCTGAATCCAGTTTAGAGCTGAATCCAGTTTAGAATTGAATCCAGTTTAGAGCTGAATCCATCTTAGAATTGGATTGCTTACTGTTGTAGAGGTTTGCAGAGAAACGACAAGGAGTCCATCTTGGATTGCTTACTGTTGTAGAGCCTTGCAGAGAAACGACAGGGAGTCCATCTTGGATTGCTTACTGTTGTAGAGCCTTGCAGAGAAACAACAAGGAGTCCATCTTGGATTGCTTACTGTTGTAGAGGTTTGCAGAGAAACGACAGGGAGTCCATCTTGGATTGCTTACTGTTGTAGAGCCTTGCAGAGAAACGACAGGGAGTCCATCTTGGATTGCTTACTGTTGTAGAGCCTTGCAGAGAAACGACAGGGAGTCCATCTTGGATTGCTTACTGTTGTAGAGGTTTGCAGAGAAACGACAGGGAGTCCATCTTGGATTTTTTTACTGTTGTAGAGCCTTGCAAAGAAACGACAGGGAGTCCATCTTGGATTGCTTACTGTTGTAGAGCCTTGCAGAGAAACAACAAGGAGTCCATCTTGGATTGCTTACTGTTGTAGAGGTTTGCAGAGAAACGACAGGGAGTCCATCTTGGATTGCTTACTGTTGTAGAGCCTTGCAGAGAAAACGACAGGAGTCCATCTTGGATTGCTTACTGTTGTAGAGCCTTGCAGAGAAACGACAAGGAGTCCATCTTGGATTGCTTACTGTTGTAGAGCCTTGCAGAGAAACGACAGGGAGTCCATCTTGGATTGCTTACTGTTGTAGAGGTTTGCAGAGAAACGACAGGGAGTCCATCTTGGATTGCTTACTGTTGTAGAGGTTTGCAGAGAAACGACAAGGAGTCCATCTTGGATTGCTTACTGTTGTAGAGGTTTGCAGAAAGCGACAAGGAGTCCATCTTGGATTGCTTACTGTTGTAGAGGTTTGCAGAGAAGCGACAGGGAGTCCATCTTGGATTGCTTACTGTTGTAGAGCCTTGCAGAGAAACGACAAAGGAGTCCATCTTGGATTGCTTACTGTTGTAGAGGTTTGCAGAGAAACGACAGGGAGTCCATCTTGGATTGCTTACTGTTGTAGAGGTTTACGAAGCGACAGGGAGTCCATCTTGGATTGCTTACTGTTGTAGAGGTTTGCAGAGAAACGACAAGGAGTCCATCTTGGATTGCTTACTGTTGTAGAGCCTTGCAGAGAAACGACAGGAGTCCATCTTGGATTGCACTGTTGTAGAGGTTTGCAGAGAAACGACAGGGAGTCCATCTTGGATTGCTTACTGTTGTAGAGCCTTGCAGAGAAAGCGACAGGAGTCCATCTTGGATTGCTTACTGTTGTAGAGCCTTGCAGAGAAACGACAGGGAGTCCATCTTGGATTGCTTACTGTTGTAGAGGTTTGCAGAGAAACGACAGGAGTCCATCTTGGATTGCTTACTGTTGTAGAGCCTTGCAGAGAAAGCGACAGGGAGTCCATCTTGGATTGCTTACTGTTGTAGAGGTTTGCAGAGAAACGACAGGAGTCCATCTTGGATTGCTTACTGTTGTAGAGGTTTGCAGGAAAGCGACAAGGAGTCCATCTTGGTTGCTTACTGTTGTAGAGCCTTGCAGAGAAACGACAGGAGTCCATCTTGGATTGCTTACTGTTGTAGAGGTTTGCAGAGAAAGCGACAGGAGTCCATCTTGGATTGCTTACTGTTGTAGAGGTTTGCAGAGAAACGACAAGAGGTCCATCTTGGATTGCTTACTGTTGTAGAGCCTTGCAGAGAAACGACAGGGAGTCCATCTTGGATTGCTTACTGTTGTAGAGGTTTGCAGAGAAACGACAGGGAGTCCATCTTGGATTGCTTACTGTTGTAGAGCCTTGCAGAGAAACGACAAGGAGTCTCTTTTCATTGTCTCATTTACATCTTTCTGGATCGACAGGCATCTCCTCTTGGCCTTAACGGGGAGTTTGACTTGAAACCGTTTTTATAGTTCCAATAAATCTAAAATCTATAGTTGTTTTTTAATCCTAATTGAAAATTGTATGTATATTACTATAAATATTGATCACATGCTCTGTGTATGATCATATATTTTGATACATTGAATGTTAATATTGTGAAACTATGTAATACATCTGTTTCAGGAAGTGATGTCACGGAGTACTGCCCCTATATATAGGACCTTTCCACCCCCACCTGGGATATGGAGGCCTGATGAAGACCTAATGGTTATAAATAAATATCACCTGGCAGCAGTGAGCAGCGTTTTCCTTTCTGTTTTTCAGTGAGTTTGCCTACAACTCCAGCACCTGTGGAAAGTACCTGGATGTGCGTATATTCTTCGGCTTTTGTAAATGTACTTATATAACAGTATGTACAGTGGTCAGATGAGGGCAGTGGAACTACAAATGTTAGTTATGGACTGTGGGTTTGGTGAGAATGGTGAAAGGCCAGGAGACAGGAACATAGCTGAGACGTACATCAGCGTCCGTCCGTCCGTCCGTCAGTCACACACACACACACACACACTTTACTATACTCAGGTCTTTGTTGCATTTGAGTTTAATACAGAAAGTTTGAGGAAGGACAAGATTGCCTTGGCTAAGGTCTTCGTATGTCAACAGGGTGTGTCCAAAATGTGTCCTCTCCCTTTTCTGAGACCAAGTAGTCAAACACAGATCTATTCACTGAGCCAAAACACAGTCTGAAGAGGAGAAGGAAAACATATGTCAAGACATCAGCAGGTTGTGTTGTGTCTAGTTCATCAGGGCTCTACGGATGTGACTGTGTTCGCTCCAGGCTCGGGGGCTAGTCCAGCTAGCAGAGCCCACAGTCAGGAGAATCCATAGTCTGATCTTAGAACAGCTACTTTTGGGTCCCAACCAAACTTAAGAGCTCCAGAACAGCGGAGCCCCACAGGAGGTCTGGGGCAAGAGGTGACGGTAGTGGCTGTTGACCAACCACCAGGGTCACGTGGCGTTGATCTCTAGAACGTGGTCATCAGTAGAGGGAAGCACCAGGACCTGGCATCCCTGGCTGTGGTTGAACACCTGTCCCGGGCTGAAGGGCACCAGGCGAGGCATGGGAAGAACCCTGGACTGCTGCTCCCCGCTGCCCACAGAGTGGACACTTCCCTGGCTACAGAAGCTGGCCGTGTCCCCTGGTCATCCAGAGGCCGGTCCATCAGGGAGAGGATATCATTTTCTACACAGCCGTCTGTGAACAGAAGGGTAAAGGGGAGTTAGCACCTGGCACAATGCATAATTAAAAACATTTAAAAACATACATTCATGTCAATGGTTGATTTGCATGAATATCCAAAATACACAAGTTAGGATTTAGCCCTGTGAGAGTCAAACCTCTGTGAGAGGAGGAGAGAGCCTGAAGAAGGGAGGTAGGACTCACCTGTATCAGGTTGGCTGGCGGAGTTGGCACTGGGAGGTAGGTACTTAACACACCTTGATGTCAGGGAATGGCAGGTGCCAGCGAACAGGGGCATCAACTCAACCTGTACCCTGTGGTTGGCATTAGCATCCGCTGGCATTGACACCAGCCCTGAGCTTCTGCCATACACCACCCAGCTACTGCTGCTGTCTGCCACTGGGGGAGAACAGAGATGGGTTTAATGTGCTCACTGCACACACACACACACACGACTATAGTCCACCGCTTGAAGTAAACCCACTATCTGAGTTTATGCACACTCACCTTCATACATGAGCTTGGTGGAGCAGACCTCCTCTGTCTCTGTCTGCCCTTTCTCCTCTGTCCCTCCATCATCATCCTCATCATCCTCAGGTTCAGCCAGTCGTGTAATGGACATCTCCAGCCCACAGAGGGAGCCAGAGTGACAGTTTTGTTGACCAGCCGCAGGCATGATCTCTGCCCTCACACTGTACAGTGTCTGCAACACAACACACCAGGTTTGGGCTCAATTTTGAATTCAGGAACTGATTTGAATTTAAAAGAAGTGAAAAACAGATTTTCTATTTTTCAGTTTTCTTTCTGAATTGACTGACTAATTCCAATTGACCCCAATCCTGCAGAACACAGATATGAAGTAGAACACAGATGTAGAACACAGATATGAAGTAGAACACCGATATAAAGTAGAACACAGATATGAAGTAGAACACCGATATAAAGTAGAACACATGTAGAACACCGATATAAAGTAGAACACATGTAGAACACCGATATAAAGTAGAACACATGTAGAACACAGATATAAAGTAGAACACAGATCTAGAACACAGACGCAGAGTGGAACACAGACGCAGAGTAGAACACAGACGCAGAGTGGAACACAGACGCAGAGTGGAACACAGACGCAGAGTGGAACACAGACGCAGAGTGGAACACAGACGCAGAGTGGAACACAGACGCAGAGTGGAACACAGACGCAGAGTGGAACACAGACGCAGAGTAGAACACAGACGCAGAGTAGAACACAGACGCAGAGTAGAACACAGTAAAAAAAAAAAAGCTGTTTAGCTAAAAGCTAAAGCAATCATTTTGCTATGACTGTCTGAGTGGTCTAAATAGGGCATAATTGGACGAGCCTAATGGGAAGAATTTGGAACCTGAAAACTAGCTGTTATTGGTAGAGAGGTTTGAAACTCTGTTATTGGTCTATTAACTTATATGGCCTGGTGATGTCGCCAGGCAAGCTAAAACTCCACCCATGCAAATCTGCTGATTAGTAGGACCTGTGTAGATTGTATTTTCAATCAGAAATTACCAGGAAATAACACAGATGAAAATGTTTCACACTTTTACAATGTTAGTTTCATCAGCTGTTGTACAATATGATACAAAACACAATAAAAACAGAACTTTGACTCCACTGGGCCTTTTAAGCTGACAGGATCAGTTGGGTACCAGGTACATTAGGCTACTCACTGTCACTCTCTCCAGTTGAAACTCGTAGTGGTAGGGCTTGAAGGATGAGACTTCCTCAGAAGCAGAAGAGAAGCTGGCAGAGAACACACACTGTAGACAGACTGGCATGTTTTCCTTCACCTCACATCCCACATACGCAGTAAACACTCTGCTTACTGCACACCAACTATATATATATATAGAGAGGAGAACCACACACTGCTTACTGCACACCAACTATATATATAGAGAGAGAGAACCACACAACACTGCACACCAACTATATATATAGAGAGAGAACCACACACTGCTTACTGCACACCAACTATATATATATAGAGAGAGAACCACACACTGCTTACTGCACACCAACTATATAGAGAGAGAGGAAGACCCACACACTGCTTACTGCACACCAACTATATATATATAGAGAGAGAGAACCACACACTGCTTACTGCACACCAACTATATATAGAGAGAGAGAGAAGGACCACACACTGCTTACTGCACACCAACTATATATATATAGAGAGAACCACACACTGCTTACTGCACACCAACTATATATATAGAGGTTTATATATGTAGAGGTTTGCAGAGAAACGACAGGGAGTCCATCTTGGATTGCTTACTGTTGTAGAGCCTTGCAGAGAAACGACAGGGAGTCCATCTTGGATTGCTTACTGTTGTAGAGGTTTGCAGAGAAACGACAAGGAGTCCATCTTGGATTGCTTACTGTTGTAGAGCCTTGCAGAGAAACGACAGGGAGTCCATCTTGGATTGCTTACTGTTGTAGAGCCTTGCAGAGAAACGACAGGGAGTCCATCTTGGATTGCTTACTGTTGTAGATCCTTGCAGAGAAACGACAAGAGGTCCATCTTGGATTGCTTACTGTTGTAGAGGTTTGCAGAGAAACGACAAGGAGTCCATCTTGGATTGCTTACTGTTGTAGAGGTTTGCAGAGAAACGACAGGGAGTCCATCTTGGATTGCTTACTGTTGTAGAGCCTTGCAGAGAAACGACAGGGAGTCCATCTTGGATTGCTTACTGTTGTAGAGCCTTGCAGAGAAACGACAAGGAGTCCATCTTGGATTGCTTACTGTTGTAGAGCCTTGCAGAGAAACGACAGGGAGTCCATCTTGGATTGCTTACTGTTGTAGAGGTTTGCAGAGAAACGACAAGGAGTCCATCTTGGATTGCTTACTGTTGTAGAGCCTTGCAGAGAAACGACAAGGAGTCCATCTTGGATTGCTTACTGTTGTAGAGGTTTGCAGAAATGACAAGGAGTCCATCTTGGATTGCTTACTGTTGTAGAGGTTTGCAGAGAAACGACAGGGAGTCCATCTTGGATTGCTTACTGTTGTAGAGCCTTGCAGAGAAACGACAGGGAGTCCATCTTGGATTGCTTACTGTTGTAGAGCCTTGCAGAGAAACGACAGGGGAGTCCATCTTGGATTGCTTACTGTTGTAGAGCCTTGCAGAGAAAGCGACAAGGAGTCCATCTTGGATTGCTTACTGTTGTAGAGGTTTGCAGAGAAGCGACAAGGAGTCCATCTTTGATTGCTTACTGTTGTAGAGGTTTGCAGAGAAAGCGACAAGGAGTCCATCTTGGATTGCTTACTGTTGTAGAGCCTTGCAGAGAAGCGACAGGGAGTCCATCTTGGATTGGTTACTGTTGTAGAGGTTTGCAGAGAAACGACAAGGAGTCCATCTTGGATTGCTTACTGTGTAGAGCCTTGCAGAAACGACAAAGGAGTCCATCTTGGATTGCTTACTGTTGTAGAGGGTTTGCAGAGAAACGACAAAGGAGTCCATCTTGGATTGCTTACTGTTGTAGAGCCTTGCAGAGAAACAAAGGAGTCCATCTTGGATTGCTTACTGTTGTAGGGTTTGCAGAGAAACGACAGGGAGTCCATCTTGGATTGCTTACTGTTGTAGAGGTTTTACCAGGAAAGCGACAAAGGAGTCCATCTTGGATTGCTTACTGTTGTAGAAGTTTGCAGAGAAATGACAAAGGAGTCCATCTTGGATTGCTTACTGTTGTAGAAGTTTGCAGAGAAATGACAAAGAGGTCCATCTTGGATTGCTTACTGTTGTAGAGGTTTGCAGAGAAGCGACAAGGAGTCTCTTATCATTGTCTCATTTACATCTTTCTGGATCGACAGGCATCTCCTCTTGGCCTTAACGAGGAGTTTGACTTGAAACCGTTTTTATAGTTCCAATAAATCTAAAATCTATAGTTGTTTTTTAATCCTAATTGAAAATTGTATGTATATTACTATAAATATTGATCACATGCTCTGTGTATGATCATATATTTTGATACATTGAATGTTAATATTGTGAAACTATGTAATACATCTGTTTCAGGAAGTGATGTCACTGAGTACTGCCCTATATATAGGACCTTTCCACCCCCACCTGGGATATGGAGGCCTGATGAAGACCTAATGGTTATAAATAAATATCACCTGGCAGCAGTGAGCAGCGTTTTCCTTTCTGTTTTTCAGTGAGTTTGCCTACAACTCCAGCACCTGTGGAAAGTACCTGGATGTGCGTATATTCTTCGGCTTTTGTAAATGTACTTATATAACAGTATGTACAGTGGTCAGATGAGGGCAGTGGAACTACAAATGTTAGTTATGGACTGTGGGTTTGGTGAGAATGGTGAAAGGCCAGGAGACAGGAACATAGCTGAGGCGTACATCAGCGTACGTCCGTCCGTCCGTCAGTCACACACACACACACACACACACACTTTACTATACTCAGGTCTTTGTTGCATTTGAGTTTAATACAGAAAGTTTGAGGGAAGGACAAGATTGCCTTGGCTAAGGTCTTCGTATGTCAACAGGGTGTGTCCAAAATGTGTCCTCTCCCTTTTCTGAGACCAAGTAGTCAAACACAGATCTATTCACTGAGCCAAAACACAGTCTGAAGAGGAGAAGGAAAACATATGTCAAGACATCAGCAGGTTGTGTTGTGTCTAGTTCATCAGGGCTCTACGGATGTGACTGTGTTCGCTCCAGGCTCGGGGGCTAGTCCAGCTAGCAGAGCCCACAGTCAGAGTCCATAGTCTGATCTTAGAACAGCTACTTTTGGGTCCCAACCAAACTTAAGAGCTCCAGAACAGCGGAGCCCACAGGAGGTCTGGGGCAAGAGGTGACGGTAGTGGCTGTTGACCAGCCACCAGGGTCACGTGGCGTTGATCTCTAGAACGTGGTCATCAGTAGAGGGAAGCACCAGGACCTGGCATCCCTGGCTGTGGTTGAACACCTGTCCCGGGCTGAAGGGCTCCAGGCGAGGCATGGGAAGAACCCTGGACTGCTGCTCCCCGCTGCCCACAGAGTGGACACTTCCCTGGCTACAGAAGCTGGCCGTGTCCCCCTGGTCATCCAGAGGCCGGTCCATCAGGAGAGGATATCATTTTCACAGCCGTCATGAACAGAAGGGTAAGGGGAGTTAGCACCTGGCACAATGCATAATTAAAAACATTTAAAAACAGCCATTCATGTCAATGGTTGATTTGCATGAATATCCAAAATACACACAAGTTAGGATTTAGCCCTGTGAGAGTCAAACCTCTGTGAGGAGGAGAGAGCCTGAGGGAGGTAGGACTCACCTGTATCAGGGTTGGCTGGCGGAGTTGGCACTGGGAGGTAGGTACTTAAACACCTTGATGTCAGGGAATGGCAGGTGGCCAGCGAACAGGGGGCATCAACTCAACCTGTACCCTGTGGTTGGCATTAGCATCCGCTGGCATGGACACCAGCCCTGAGCTTCTGCCATACACCACCCAGCTACTGCTGCTGTCTGCCACTGGGGAGAACAGAGATGGGTTTAATGTGCTCACTGCACACACACACACACACACACACACACACACGACTATAATCCACCGCTTGAAGTAAACCCACTATCTGAGTTTATGCACACTCACCTTCATACATGAGCTTGGTGGAGCAGACCTCCTCTGTCTCTGTCTGCCTTTCTCCTCTGTCCCTCCATCATCATCCTCATCATCCTCAGGTTCAGCCAGTCGTGTAATGGACATCTCCAGCCCACAGAGGGAGCCAGAGTGACAGTTTTGTTGACCAGCCGCAGGCATGATCTCTGCCCTCACACTGTACAGTGTCTGCAACACAACACACCAGGTTTGGGCTCAATTTTGAATTCAGGAACTGATTTGAATTTAAAAGAAGTGAAAAACAGATTTTCTACTTTTCAGTTTTCTTTCTGAATTGACTGACTAATTCCAATTGACCCCAATCCTGCAGAACACAGATATGAAGTAGAACACAGATGTAGAACACAGATATAAAGTAGAACACAGATGTAGAACACAGATATAAAGTAGAACACAGATGTAGAACACAGATATAAAGTAGAACACATGTAGAACACAGATATAAAGTAGAACACATGTAGAACACAGATCTAGAACACAGACGCAGAGTGGAACACAGACGCAGAGTGGAACAGACGCAGAGTGGAACACAGACGCAGAGTGGAACACAGACGCAGAGTGGAACACAGACGCAGAGTGGAACACAGACGCAGAGTGGAACACAGACGCAGAGTAGAACACAGATGCAGAGTGGAACACAGTAGGGTTGAACACAGTAAAAAAAAAAAAAAAAGCTGTTTAGCTAAAAGCTAAAGCAATCATTTTGCTATGACTGTCTGGGAGTGGTCTAAATGAGGGGCATAATTGGACGAGCCTAATGGGAAGAATTTGGAACCTGAAAACTAGCTGTTATTGGTAGAAAGGTTTGAAACTCTGGTCTATTAACTTATATGGCCTGGTGATGTCGCCAGGGAAGCTAAAACTCCTAATCTGCTGATTAGTAGGACCTGTGTAGATTGTATTTTCAATCAGAAATTACCAGGAAATAACACAGATGAAAATGTTTCACACTTTTACAGTGTTAGTTTCATCAGATGTTGTACAATATGATACAAAACACAATAAAAACAGAACTTTGACTCCACTGGGCCTTTTAAGCTGACAGGATCAGGTGGGTACCAGGTACATTAGGCTACTCACTGTCACTCTCTCCAGTTGAAACTCGTAGTGGTAGGGCTTGAAGGATGAGACTTCCTCAGAAGCAGAAGAGAAGCTGGCAGAGAACACACACTGTAGACAGACTGGCATGTTTTCCTTCCACCTCACATCCCATACGCAGTAAACACTCTGCTTACTGCACACCAACTATATATATAGAGAGAAGGACCACACACTGCTTACTGCACACCAACTATATATATATAGAGAGAGAGAACCACACACTGCTTACTGCACACCAACTATATATATAGAGAGAGAGAACCACACACTGCTTACTGCACACCAACTATATATAGAGAGAGAAGGACCACACACTGCTTACTGCACACCAACTATATATATATATAGAGAGAACCACACACTGCTTACTGCACACCAACTATATATATAGAGAGAGAAGGACCACACACTGCTTACTGCACACCAACTATATATATATAGAGAGAGAACCACACACTGCTTACTGCACACCAACTATATATATAGAGAGAGAGAACCACACACTGCTTACTGCACACCAACTATATATAGAGAGAGAGAGAGGAGGACCACACACTGCTTACTGCACACCAACTATATATATAGAGAGAGAACCACACACTGCTTACTGCACACCAACTATATATATAGAGAGAACCACACACTGCTTACTGCACACCAACTATACATATAGAGAGAGAACCACACACTGCTTACTGCACGCCAACTATATATAGAGAGAGAACCACACACTGCTTACTGCACACCAACTATATATATAGAGAGAAGGACCACACACTGCTTACTGCACACCAACTATATATATATATAGAGAGAACCACACACTGCTTACTGCACACCAACTATATATATATATAGAGAGAAGGACCACACACTGCTTACTGCACACCAACTATATATATATAGAGAGAGAACCACACACTGCTTACTGCACACCAACTATATATAGAGAGAGAAGGACCACACACTGCTTACTGCACACCAACTATATATATAGAGAGGGAACCACACACTGCTTACTGCACACCAACTATATATAGAGAGAGAGAGAACCACACACTGCTTACTGCACACCAACTATATATATATATATATAGAGAGAACCACACACTGCTTACTGCACACCAACTATACATATATAGAGAGAACCACACACTGCTTACTGCACACCAACTATATATATAGAGAGAGAACCACACACTGCTTACTGCACACCAACTATATATATATATAGAGAGAACCACACACTGCTTACTGCACACCAACTATATATATATATAGAGAGAGAACCACACACTGCTTACTGCACGCCAACTATATATAGAGAGAGAACCACACACTGCTTACTGCACACCAACTATATATATATAGAGAGAACCACACACTGCTTACTGCACACCAACTATATATATATAGAGAGAACCACACACTGCTTACTGCACACCAACTATATATATAGAGAGAGAGAACCACACACTGCTTACTGCACACCAACTATATATATAGAGAGAGAGAACCACACACTGCTTACTGCACACCAACTATATATATAGAGAGAAGGACCACACACTGCTTACTGCACACCAACTATATATATATAGAGAGAACCACACACTGCTTACTGCACACCAACTATATATATATAGAGAGAAGGACCACACACTGCTTACTGCACACCAACTATATATATAGAGAGAGAGAACCACACACTGCTTACTGCACACCAACTATATATAGAGAGAGAAGGACCACACACTGCTTACTGCACACCAACTATATATATAGAGAGGGAACCACACACTGCTTACTGCACACCAACTATATATATATATAGAGAGAACCACACACTGCTTACTGCACACCAACTATACATATATAGAGAGAACCACACACTGCTTACTGCACACCAACTATATATATAGAGAGGGAACCACACACTGCTTACTGCACACCAACTATATATATAGAGAGAGAACCACACACTGCTTACTGCACACCAACTATATATATAGAGAGAGAACCACACACTGCTTACTGCACACCAACTATATATATATATATATATAGAGAGAACCACACACTGCTTACTGCACACCAACTATATATATATATAGAGAGAACCACACACTGCTTACTGCACACCAACTATATATATATATATAGAGAGAACCACACACTGCTTACTGCACACCAACTATACATATATAGAGAGAACCACACACTGCTTACTGCACACCAACTATATATATAGAGAGAGAACCACACACTGCTTACTGCACACCAATTATATATATATAGAGAGAACCACACACTGCTTACTGCACACCAACTATATATATATAGAGAGAGAACCACACACTGCTTACTGCACACCAACTATATATATAGAGAGAGAACCACACACTGCTTACTGCACACCAACTATATATATAGAGAGAGAGAACCACACACTGCTTACTGCACACCAACTATATATATAGAGAAGGACCACACACTGCTTACTGCACACCAACTATATATATATAGAGAGAACCACACACTGCTTACTGCACACCAAATATATATATATAGGGAGAACCACACACTGCTTACTGCACACCAACTATATATATATATAGAGAGAACCACACACTGCTTACTGCACACCAACTATACATATATAGAGAGAACCACACACTGCTTACTGCACACCAACTATATATATAGAGAGAGAGAACCACACACTACTTACTGCACACCAACTATATATATAGAGAGGACCACACACTGCTTACTGCACACCAACTATATATATAGAGAGGGAACCACACACTGCTTACTGCACACCAACTATATATATATATATAGAGAGAAGAACCACACACTACTTACTGCACACCACACTTACTGCACACCAACATATATAGAGAGAACCACACACTGCTTACTGCACACCAACTATATATATATATAGAGAGAGAACCACACACTGCTTACTGCACACCAACTATATATATATATATATATATAGAGAGAACCACACACTGCTTACTGCACACCAACTATATATATATATAGAGAGAACCACACACTGCTTACTGCACACCAACTATATATATATATATAGAGAGAACCACACACTGCTTACTGCACACCAACTATACATATATAGAGAGAACCACACACTGCTTACTGCACACCAACTATATATATAGAGAGAGAACCACACACTGCTTACTGCACACCAACTATATATATATATAGAGAGAACCACACACTGCTTACTGCACACCAACTATATATATATAGAGAGAGAGAACCACACACTGCTTACTGCACGCCAACTATATATAGAGAGAGAACCACACACTGCTTACTGCACACCAACTATATATATATAGAAGAACACACACTGCTTACTGCACACCAACTATATATATAGAGAGAGAACCACACACTGCTTACTGCACACCAACTATATATAGAGAGAGAGAACCACACACTGCTTACTGCACCAAATATATATATAGAGAGAGAACCACACACTGCTTACTGCACGCCAACTATATATATATATATAGAGAACCACACACTGCTTACTGCACACCAACTATATATATATATAGAGAGAACCACACACTGCTTACTGCACACCAACTATATATATATAGACAGAGAACCACACACTGCTTACTGCACACCAACTATATATATATATAGAGAGAGAACCACACACTGCTTACTGCACGCCAACTATATATAGAGAGAACCACACACTGCTTACTGCACACCAACTATATATATATAGAGAGAACCACACACTGCTTACTGCACACCAACTATATATATATAGAGAGAACCACACACTGCTTACTGCACACCAACTATACATATAGAGAGAGAGAAGGACCACACACTGCTTACTGCACACCAACTATATATATATATAGAGAGAGAACCACACACTGCTTACTGCACACCAACTATACATATAGAGAGAGAACCACACACTGCTTACTGCACACCAACTATATATATAGAGAGAACCACACACTGCTTACTGCACACCAACTATATATATATAGAGAAGGACCACACACTGCTTACTGCACACCAACTATATATATATAGAGAGAGAACCACACTGCTTACTGCACACCAACTATATATATAGAGAGAACCACACACTGCTTACTGCACACCAACTATATATATATATATATAGAGAGAACCACACACTGCTTACTGCACACCAACTATATATATATATATATAGAGAGAACCACACACTGCTTACTGCACACCAACTATATATATATAGAGAGAGAACCACACACTGCTTACTGCACACCAACTATATATATAGAGAGAACCACACACTGTTGGGTAATACACCAACTATATATAGAGAGAGAACCACACACTGCTTACTGCACACCAACTATATATATAGAGAGAGAAGGACCACACACTGCTTACTGCACACCAACTATATATAGAGAGAGAGAACCACACACTGCTTACTGCACACCAACTATACATATAGAGAGAGAACCACACACTGCTTACTGCACACCAACTATATATAGAGAGAGAACCACACACTGCTTACTGCACACCAACTATATATATAGAGAGAAGGACCACACACTGCTTACTGCACACCAACTATATATATAGAGAGAAGAACCACACTGCTTACTGCACACCAACTATATATAGAGAGAAGGACCACACACTGCTTACTGCACACCAACTATATATATATATAGAGAGAACCACACACTGATTACTGCACACCAACTATATATATATATAGAGAGAACCACACACTGCTTACTGCACACCAACTATATATATAGAGAGAGAGAACCACACACTGCTTACTGCACACCAACTATATATATATATATATATAGAGAGAACCACACACTGCTTACTGCACACCAACTATATATATAGAGAGAACCACACACTGCTTACTGCACACCAACTATATATATATAGAGAGAGAGAGAGAGAGAGAGAGAGAGAGAGAGAGAGAGAGAGAGAGAGAGAACCACACTCTGCTTACTGCACACCAACTATATATAGAGAGAGAGAACCACACACTGCTTACGGCACACCAACTATATACACTGCTCAAAAAAATAAAAGGGAGCAGTTAAACAACACAATGTGACTCCAAGTCAATCACACTTCTGTGAAATCAAACTGTCCATTTAGGATGCAACACTGACTGGCAATACATTTCACATGCTGTTGTGCAAATAGAGTAGACAACAGGTGGATATTATAGGCATTTAGCAAGACACCCCCAATTCACCAATTTGTAAGTCGCTCTGGATAAGAGCGTCTGCTAAATGACTTAAATGTAATGTAATGTAAAAAGGAGTGGTTCTGGCAGGTGATAAATCTCACAGACCACTTCTCAGTTCCTATGCTTCCTGGCTGATGTTTTGGTCACTTTTGAATGCTGGCGGTGTTTTCACTCTAGTGGTAGCATGAGACGGAGTCTACAACCCACACAAGTGGCTCAGGTAGTGCAGATCATCCAGGATGGAACATCAATGCGAGCTGTGGCAAGAAGGTTTGCTGTGTCTGTCAGCGTAGTGTCCAGAGCATGGAGGCGCTACCAGGAGACAGGCCAGTACATCAAGAGACGTGGAGGAGACCGTAGGAGGGCATTAACCCAGCAGCTGGACCGCTACCTCCGCCTTTGTGCAAGGAGGAGCAAAGACCCAAATCCAATTGAGCACATCTGGGACATCATGTCTCGCTCCATCCACCAACAGCACCACAGACTGTCCAGGAGTTGGCGGATGCTTTAGTCCAGGTCTGGGAGGAGATCCCTCAGGAGACCATCCGCCACCTCATCAGGAGCATGCCCAGGTGTTGTAGGGAGGTCATACAGGCAAGTGGAGGCCACACACACTACTGAGCCTATTTTTGACTCGTTTCAAGGACATTACATTAAAGTTGGATCAGCCTGAAGTGTGGTTTTCCACTTTAATTTTGAGTGTGACTCCAAATCCAGACCTCCATGGGTTGCTAAATTTGATTGCCATTGATACTTTTTGTGTGATTTTGTTTTCAGCACATTCAACTATGTAAAGAAAAAAGTATTTAATAAGAATATTTCATTAATTCAGATCTAGGACGTGTTATTTTAGTGTTCCCTTTATTTTTTTGAGCAGTGTATATAGAGAGAGAACCACACACTGCTTATTGTACACCAACTATACAGAGAGAGAACCACACACTGCTTATTGTACACCAACTATACAGAGAGAGAGAGAGAACCACACACTGCTTATTGTACACCAACTATACAGAGAGAGAGAGAGAGAGAGAGAGAGAGAGACCACACACTGCTTATTGTACACCAACTATACAGAGAGAGAGAGAGAGAGAACCACACACTGCTTATTGTACACCAACTATACAGAGAGAGAGAGAGAACCACACACTGCTTATTGTACACCAACTATACAGAGAGAGAGAACCACACACTGCTTATTGTACACCAACTATACAGAGAGAGAGAACCACACACTGCTTATTGTACACCAACTATACAGAGAGAGAGAGAGAACCACACACTGCTTATTGTACACCAACTATACAGAGAGAGAGAGAGAGAGAGAGAGAGAGAGAGAGAACCACACACTGCTTATTGTACACCAACTATACAGAGAGAGAGAGAGGACCACACACTGCTTATTGTACACCAACTATACAGAGAAGAGAGAGAGAACCACACACTGCTTATTGTACACCAACTATACAGAGAGAGAGAGAACCACACACTGCTTATTGTACACCAACTATACAGAGAGAGAGAGAGAGAGAGAGAGAGAGAGAGAACCACACTGCTTATTGTACACCAACTATACAGAGAGAGAGAGAGAGAACCACACACTGCTTATTGTACACCAACTATACAGAGAGAGAGAGAGAGAACCACACACTGCTTATTGTACACCAACTATACAGAGAAAGAGAGAGAGAACCACACACTGCTTATTGTACACCAACTATACAGAGAGCGAGAGAACCACACACTGCTTATTGTACACCAACTATACAGAGAGAGAGAGAACCACACACTGCTCATTGTACACCAACTATACAGAGAGAGAGAGAGAGAACCACACACTGCTTATTGTACACCAACTATACAGAGAAAGAGAGAGAGAACCACACACTGCTTATTGTACACCAACTATACAGAGAAGAGAGAGAGAACCACACACTGCTTATTGTACACCAACTATACAGAGAGAGAGAGAGAGAGAACCACACTGCTTATTGTACACCAACTATACAGAGAGAGAGAGAGAACCACACACTGCTTATTGTACACCAACTATACAGAGAAAGAGAGAGAACCACACACTGCTTATTGTACACCAACTATACAGAGAGAGAGAGAACCACACACTGCTTATTGTACACCAACTATACAGAGAGAGAGAGAGAACCACACACTGCTTATTGTACACCAACTATACAGAGAAAGAGAGAGAGAACCACACACTGCTTATTGTACACCAACTATACAGAGAGAGAGAGAGAGAGAGAGAACCACACTGCTTATTGTACACCAACTATACAGAGAGAGAGAGAACCACACACTGCTTATTGTACACCAACTATACAGAGAAAGAGAGAGAGAACCACACACTGCTTATTGTACACCAACTATACAGAGAGAGAGAGAGAGAACCACACTGCTTATTGTACACCAACTATACAGAGAGAGAGAGAGAACCACACTGCTTATTGTACACCAACTATACAGAGAGAGAGAACCACACTGCTTATTGTATACCAACTATACAGAGAGAGAGAGAGAGAGAGAGAGAGAGAACCACACTGCTTAGTGTACACCAACTATACAGAGAGAGAGGGAGAGAGAGATAATCACCTTACATCAGTGAAAGTTACAAAAGTGAAGGTCTTAAATCTGTGATGAAAATAGGGCTATTGGAATATTGCTGATGTTGAGACTTGTCAGAGCGTCTGTCTCTTCTGATGGTTCATTGTTAAGTTACCTGTTGTGCTTTAGTGTTGAGGGACTGCAGTGCCAGAGAAGATCCGTGATGTTTCTCTGTTAGCCTCTGGTCCATCAGGTGAAAGTTCACATCTGACACGTTCTGCAGACACACCTGGATGTACTTCCTGTGAGTCAGGTCAAAGGGTAGCGGTCAAAAGGTCAAATTCTTTCAGATCTACAAACAGAAAACCAGCAGTACCCCGGACCTCATAGGTTAAGATTTGAATACTAGGTGTTGTTTTTTCCCCAGG
>NW_027012611.1:0-18846 GCF_036934945.1 Oncorhynchus masou masou
TCTCCTCTAGAGCTCTCTTTCTCTCCATAGACCTCTCTTTCTCTCTAGACCTCTCTTTCTCCTCTAGAGCTCTCTCTTCTCTCCTAGACCTCTCTTTCTCCTCTAGAACTCTCTTTCTCTCTCTAGACGTCTCTCTTCCTCTCTTCTCCTAGAGCTCTCTTTCTCCTCTAGAGCTCTCTCTCTTCTCTCCTCTAGGCCTATCTTTCTCTCCTAGGCCTATCTTTCTCCCTAGACCTATCTTTCTCTCCTAGACCTATCTTTCTCTCCTAGACCTATCTTTCTCTCCTAGACCTATCTTTCTCTCCTAGACCTCTCTTTTTCTCCTAGACCTATATTTTTCTCCTAGACCTATATTTTTCTCCTAGACCTCTCTTTTTCTCCTAGACCTCTCTTTTTCTCCTAGACCTATATTTTTCTCCTAGACCTATATTTTTCTCCTAGACCTCTCTTTTTCTCCTAGACCTCTCTTTTTCTCCTAGACCTATATTTTTCTCCTAGACCTATATTTTTCTCCTAGACCTATATTTTTCTCCTAGACCTCTCTTTTTCTCCTAGGTCTCTCTTTTTCTCCTAGACCTATATTTTTCTCCTAGACCTCTCTTTTTCTCCTAGACCTATATTTTTCTCCTAGACCTCTCTTTTTCTCCTAGACCTATATTTTTCTCCTAGACCTATATTTTTCTCCTAGACCTCTCTTTTTCTCCTAGGTCTCTCTTTTTCTCCTAGACCTATATTTTTCTCCTAGACCTATATTTTTCTCCTAGACCTCTCTTTTTCTCCTAGACCTATATTTTTCTCCTAGACCTATATTTTCTCCTAGACCTCTCTTTCTCCTCCAGAGCTCTCTTTCTCTCCAAGACCTCTCTTTCTCCTCTAGAGCTCTCTCTCTCTCCTAGACCTCTCTTTCTCTCCTAGACCTCTTTTTCTCCTCTAGAGCTCTCTTTCTCCTATAGAGCTCTCTTTCTCCTATAGAGCTCTCTTTCTCCTAGACCTCTCTTTCTCCTCTAGAACTCTCTTTCTCTCCTAGACCTCTCTTTCTCCTCTAGAACTCTCTTTCTCCTCTAGAGCTCTCTTTCTCTTCTTGACCTCTCTTTCTCCTCTAAGGCTCTCTTTCTCTTCTAGGCCTATCTTTCTCTCCTAGGCCTATCTTTCTCTCCTAGACCTATCTTTCTCTCCTAGACCTATCTTTCTCTCCTAGACCTATCTTTCTCTCCTAGACCTATCTTTCTCTCCTAGACCTATCTTTCTCTCCTAGACCTATCTTTCTCTCCTAGACCTATCTTTCTCTCCTAGACCTATCTTTCTCTCCTAGACCTATCTTTCTCTCCTAGACCTATCTTTTTCTCCTAGACCTATCTTTCTCTCCTAGACCAATTTTCTCTCCTAGACCTATCTTTCTCTCCTAGACCTATCTTTCTCTCCTAGACCTATCTTTCTCTCCTAGACCTATCTTTCTCTCCTAGACCTATCTTTCTCTCCTAGACCTATCTTTCTCTCCTAGACCTATCTTTCTCTCCTAGACCTATCTTTCTCTCCTAGACCTATCTTTCTCTCCTAGACCTATCTTTCTCTCCTAGACCTATCTTTCTCTCCTAGACCTATCTTTCTCTCCTAGACCTATCTTTTCTCTCCTAGACTCATCTTTCTCTCCTAGACCTATCTTTCTCTCCTAGACCTATCTTCTCTCCTAGACTCATCTTTCTCTCCTACACTCTCTTTCTCCTAGACCTCTCTTTTTCTCCTAGACCTATATTTTCTCCTAGACCTCTCTTTTCTCCTAGACCTCTCTCTTTTCTCCCAGACCCCCTTTTTCCCAGACCTATCTTTTCTCCTAGACCTATATTTTTCTCCTAGACCTATATTTCTCCCTAGACCTATCTTTCTCTCCTAGACCTATCTTTCTCCTAGACCTATATTTTTCCTAGACCATATTTTCTCCCTAGACCCATATTTTTCTCCTACACCTCTCTTTTTCCTAGACCTCTCTTTTTCTCCTAGACCTATATTTTTCTCCTAGACCTATCTTTCTCTCCTCGACCTATCTTTCTCTCCTAGAGCTCTTTTTTTCCTCATTTAAGTTTTGTACAGGATCAAATAGTGTAAACTCAAACTTAGATTACTTTGCCTGACTCAGTTACTTTACGCACGACCGAGGTGGAGGTTTAGAGAATTGGCTTTTGGGGAACTCTGAGCGCTGCCAGAATCACAGCCTTTTGGAGGCAAAGCCATTTCTCAGTGAAACCATAGGACCAGCAGAGATGAGAGAAACAGAGAAGAGAGCGAGACAAATTTGTGTGTGTGTGTGTGTTTAGTGTGTGTGTGTTAAATGCTGCATCTTCTGCTCTCTCCCGCAGCATCAATCTTTGTCTTCCTGTCGTGCTACTTGTGACGTACAGATCTTTATTAAGGTGGGCTTATACAGCCAGACTGGGGGTCAGTCTGCTGCAGAGCTCTGTGGGAGAGTATAGACACAGCTTGTTGAGAAGTGTGTGTGTGTGTGTGTGTGTGTGTGTGTGTGTGTGTGTGTGTGTGTGTGGTTATGTTCCATGGAAAATGAAAGCTGTTGACTTCGTCTGGATAGGAAGAGCCTACAGCATCAGACTGGGTATTTTTTAAATATTTTTTTTATTATATTGGTCACTTTTGGCAATTTCTACACAGTAAAGGAAGTTCTTTGTTACTTCTATTTAGTTGGTATTTCTTAATTCACAGCTTGGTTTGGGTCTTTTGGTAGAGCAGTGTTTCTCAATGGGGATTGAGTGAGTCAGTCAGTCAAAACTGGCCTTAGTCTTCTTACCAGGTGTGAGGCTCCCCCTCTCTCACACACACACACACACACACACGCAAACACACACACACACACACCCCACACCCACACACACCTTTTCTTTCACCCCTTATATCACTAAGTCTCACACTCAGATACTCACATGCACACATGCATGCACACACCCAGGCACTCAGCTCAGGTCAAGCAAGGTGCAGTGAGTCATGGCTGGAGATAATGTTCCTTATTCACGATAAGCAGCACAACCAAGATCCAATTACATCCAGCACCACAGGTGTGTGTGTGTGTGTGTGTGTGTGTGTGTGTGTGTGTGTGTGTGTGTGTGTGTGTGTGTGTGTGTGTGTGTGTGTGTGTGTGTGTGTGTGTGTGTGTGTGTGTGTGTGTGTGTGTGTGTATATACGTGTGTGTGTGTGTGTGTGTGTGTGTGTGTGTGTGTGTGTGTGTGTGTGTGTGTGTGTGTGTGTGTGTGTGTGTGTGTGTGTGTGTGTGTGTGTGTGTGTGTGTGTGTGTGTGTGTGTGTGTGTGTGTGTGTGTGTGTGTATACGTGTGTGTATACGTGTGTGTGTATACATGTGTGTGTATACGTGTGTGTGTGAGACAGTGAGCGTTAATGAACCATTGTTCTGGACAGAATGTGTGCTTGGCAGGACCAGTTTCTTCAACTAACCATGCATCACTTTGTCTGGGATCTGTTGTCAGTTTCAATGCTCAGTATATTGTCCATACATGGGACATCTTTACAAAGACACCATAGACCCCATGCCGTGTTTGACTGTCATTTTCAGAACAATTGTTTTGTGTACCTTCTAAATAGCTGTGAAAGACCAGTTGAAAAACAAGATTGAAAGGTGTTTTTATTTTAATCATTTTTTCAGAGCAAGTCTCTGTGCTTACTACTAAGATGTGCAGCGCCAAACTTACACAGAGAGCCTCTGCATTGCCCCAAAACTCACATTCATTTAATTCCATCTGCTCTGGTTCCCCTGCATCCCCAATTTAAGCTGTAAGATAGAACATTTAATCTTCTGTATCACTTTGGAACATTCAGAACACGACAGTCAGATCAATTAAAATGCGACCCCAGCATCAAATCTGTCAGAAGGAGGAAAGGATGGCCGCAGGTGGTTCATGACTAATCTCACCATAAATCAGATCTATCTTCTATCTCTGCTTCTGAACGATTGAACCTCTCAGAGAAAGGCACAGCAGGCTGGCAGCATGTCATCTAACAGCATGGAGGGACTAGAGATGCACAACTCCAAATGCAAATATGACCACAAATAGCGATGAAGCAGAGTCCTAGTTCTTCCTTTAGCCAGCCTTACGGTAGAGCTGCTACGGCCTAGTTGTTAGGGAACTGTTAATATCATTAGTGAGTTTGAGGTCAGAGAGCTGGTGCTGTGTCCATGCCTACATCACCATGCCTACGTCACCATGCCTACATCACCATGCCTACATCACCATGCCTACGTCACCATGCCTACATCACCATGCCTACGTCACCATGCCTACATCACCATGCCTACATCACCATGCCTACGTCACCATGCCTACATCACCATGCCTACATCACCATGCCTACGTCACCATGCCTACATCACCATGCCTACATCACCATGCCTACATCACCATGCCTACGTCACCATGCCTACATCACCATGCCTACGTCAACATGCCTACATCACATGCCTACGTCAACATTTCTACATCACCATGCCTACATCACCATGCCTACGTCAACATGCCTACATCACCATGTCTACATCACATGCCTACGTCAACATGCCTACATCACCATGCCTACATCACCATGCCTACGTCAACATGCCTACATCACATGCCTACGTCAACATTTCTACATCACCATGCCTACATCACCATGCCTACGTCAACATGCCTACATCACCATGTCTACATCACATGCCTACGTCACCATGTCTACATCACATGCCTACGTCACCATGCCTACGTCACCATGCCTACGTCAACATGCCTACATCAACATGCCTACGTCAACATGCCTACGTCAACATGCCTACATCACTTGCCTACGTCAACATGCCTACGTCAACATGCCTACGTCAACATGCCTACATCAACATGCCACGCCAACATACGTCAACATGCCTACGTCAACATGCCTACATCACATGCCTACGTCAACATGCCTACGTCAACATGCCTACATCACATGCCTACGTCAACATGCCTACGTCAACATGCCTACATCACATGCCTACGTCAACATGCCTATATCACCATGTCTACATCACATGCCTACGTCACCATGCCTACGTCACCATGCCTACGTCAACATGCCTACATCAACATGCCTACGTCAACATGCCTACGTCAACATGCCTACGTCAACATGCCTACATCAACATGCCTACGTCAACATGCCTACGTCAACATGCCTACATCACATGCCTACGTCAACATGCCTACGTCAACATGCCTACGTCAACATGCCTACGTCAACATGCCTACGTCAACATGCCTACATCACATGCCTACGTCACCATGCCTACATCACCATGTCTACATCACATGCCTACGTCACCATGCCTGCATCACATGCCTACTTCACCAGGTTTTAGTCCCTGTCCTTCAGGGGTAGGATGCTTATTTATTTGTCATATAGGTCATTTGGGAACAAAAGTGAACTTTCAGCTGATCTGTTAAACTGACGTCTGTATTGTCATATTGTTTCTATCCATTGCCCTGAGTGTGACATCACTATGCTAATCACATAAGGCTACACTTGCAGAAACTCTGGAGGATGAAAATATTTATGAGAACAGCAACATTAGAGGCCTTATTGCTTATGACAACAAAAAGGTGATTCTGGTCAGTATGATGACAACAATGGACAGAGTAGCTTACTTTGCATGTGGGGATTTCCCCTCATGCACACAATATAGTCTAGACCAGATATTCCCATATTACAGCACCAGAGGGCTAATACTATATTGATAATCCAGGAGGGGGAACCAACAAGGTGCAATATAAGGAACTTGTTGGAATCCAAATGAAGGAGCCTAGTGCTTACATTTGTGTGTACCAAATAATTCCAGGGGTGAAGATAGGATCCTGCTGGAAAATGGGAGGAACTTACAGACCCCAATACCTGGTGGTCAAACTCAGAAAATAGACTCAAAGTTATTTTGCCATTACAGCAGCCGAATAGTCTTCTGCTATGTTTTGGTGGTGGTCCCAGTGTAAAAAGTGGAGGAACTAAGTTGACATATAGAGTGTACTACTTTTGACCAGGACCCATGGTCAAATATTGTGCACTATATAGGGAATACGGTGCCATTTGGGACACAGGCATGTTTTGTTGGACCTGTGCCTTTTGGCCAATCCATAAGCATATGTGTGTGTGTGACACAGAATTAGGAATTAGAACATGGGTGTGACATCACAACGTCTATTATAAGGTGCTCAACTACTGATGAAAATAGGAGCTCTGAGGATGATGACGATGTTGGTGTGTTTATGACAACGATGAGTTAATTACGGACTATTTCATTTATTCACCTTTATTTAACCAGGTAGGCAAGTTGAGAACAAGTTCTCATTTACAATTGCGACCTGGCCAAGATAAAGCAAAGCAGTTGGACACATACAACGACACAAAGTTACACATGGAGTAAAACAAACATACAGTCAATAATACAGTATAAACAAGTCTATATACGATGTGAGCAAATGAGGTGAGATAAGGGAGGAGGTAAAGGCAAAAAAAGGCCATGGTGGCGAAGTAAATACAATATAGCAAGTAAAACACTGGAATGGTAGATTTGCAATGGAAGAATGTGCAAAGTAGAAATAAAAATAATGGGGTGCAAAGGAGCAAAATAAATAAATTAATTAAATACAGTAGGGAAAGAGGTAGTTGTTTGGGCTAAAATATAGGTGGGCTATGTACAGGTGCAGTAATCTGTGAGCTGCTCTGACAGTTGGTGCTTAAAGCTAGTGAAGGAGATAAGTGTTTCCAGTTTCAGAGATTTTTGTAGTTCGTTCCAGTCATTGGCAGCAGAGAACTGGAAGGAGAGGCGGCCAAAGAAAGAATTGGTTTTGGGGGTGACTAGAGAGATATACCTGCTGGAGCGTGTGCTACAGGTGGGAGATGCTATGGTGACCAGCGAGCTGAGATAAGGGGGACTTTACCTAGCAGGGTCTTGTAGATGACATGGAGCCAGTGGGTTTGGCAACGAGTATGAAGCGAGGGCCAGCCAACGAGAGCGTACAGGTCGCAATGGTGGGTAGTATATGGGGCTTTGGTGACAAAACGGATTGCACTGTGATAGACTGCATCCAATTTGTTGAGTATGGTATTGGAGGCTATTTTGTAAATGACATCGCCAAAGTCGAGGATTGGTAGGATGGTCAGTTTTACAAGGGTATGTTTGGCAGCATGAGTGAAGGATGCTTTGTTGCGAAATAGGAAGCCAATTCTAGATTTAACTTTGGATAGGAGATATTTGATATGGGTCTGGAAGGAGAGTTTACAGTCTAATCAGTCTAACCAGACACCTAAGTATTTATGACTATGGGTAGTGTTCATTATAAATAAGAATTTGTTCTTAACTGACTTGTCTAGTTAAAAAAAAAAAAGGTTAAATAAAAAAACATTTCAAAAATAAAATGATCATTACCATGGTGTTTGTTGTTGTATTATTATGGTCGTCATGTTGACCCATGTTCTGTTTGGAGAACAGCTTAACCTGGCTTATCTCCAGATTCCTTCGGGATCTCCGGGAATCCTTGATTGGTGGCACACCTTCACACACGAGTGCACACACACACATACTTTGTTTGCGCCTATATGTCCTCACTCACTCACTCTCCTACCTCCCAAACACACACACTGACACCACGTCATAATGATGTCATCAAGGTTTTAAAGAGGGATTACTCTGACATCACTGGGATGGGTGCCAGACTAAACCTATTAGCATAAGCGTGTGTGTGTATGCGTGTGTGTTTGTGTGTGTTTTCCCAGAGATGAGAAAAAAAGAGCATGTCAGTTTGATTGAATGATTGATGATTTGATTATTCATGATATTTAGCAGGTCTGTCATTAGTCTGTCATTACTGTTGTGTCATCCATCTTGAGACTTTCCATGCCATTAGCTGTGATATGTCAGAATGGTGTTGATATTGGAATTGACCTGTAAACAGCTTAATGATGGTCCATGTGCTTCAGCCAGGGACACAAAGACCAGAGAGACAATGATATAGTGATGGTGTTAGCCTGCATACCATGTAATGTTTAGTGGAGCTGTTAGCCTGCATACCATGCACTGATTAGTGAAGCTGTTAGCCTCCATACCATGTACTGTTTAGTGGAGCTGTTAGCCTGCATACCATGCACTGATTACTGAAGCTGTTAGCCTCCATACCATGCACTGATTACTGAAGCTGTTAGTCTCCATACCATGTACTGTTTAGTGAAACTGTTAGCCTCCATACCATGTACTGTTTAGTGGAGCTGTTAGCCTGCATACCATGCACTGATTACTGAAGCTGTTAGCCTCCATACCATGTACTGTTTAGTGAAGCTGTTAGCCTCCATATCATGTACTGTTTAGTGAGGCTGTTAGCCTCCATATCATGCACTGATTAATGAAGCTGTTAGCCTCCATACCATGCACTGATTAATGAAGCTATGAGCCTCCACACCATGCACTGGTTAGTGAAGCTGTTAGCCTCCACACCATGTACTGTTTAATGAAGCTGTTAGCCTGCATACCATGCACTGGTTAGTGAAGCTATGAGACTCCACACCATGTACTGTTTAGTGAAGCTGTTAGCCTCCATATCATGCACTGATTAATGAAACTGTTAGCCTCCATACCATGTACTGTTGAGTGAAGCTGTTAGCCTCCACACCATGCACTGATTAATGAAGCTGTTAGCCTCCATACAATGTACTGGTTATTGAAGCTGTTAGCCTCCATACCATACACTGATTAGTGAAGCTGTTAGCCTCCATACCATGCACTGATTAGTGAAGCTGTTAGCCTCCATACCATGTACTGGTTATTGAAGCTGTTAGCCTCCATACCATACACTGATTAGTGAAGCTGTTAGCCACCATACCATACACTGATTAGTGAAGCTGTTAGCCTCCATACCATGTACTGGTTATTGAAGCTGTTAGCCTCCATACCATGTACTGGTTATTGAAGCTGTTAGCCTCCATACCATGTACTGGTTATTGAAGCTGTTAGCCTCCATACCATGTACTGGTTAGAGAAGCTGTTAGCCCTCCATACCATGTACTGTTTAGTGAAGCTGTTAGCCTCCATACCATGTACTGATTAATGAAGATGTTAGCCTCCATACCATGTACTGATTAATGAAGCTGTTGGCCTCCATACCATGTACTGTTTAGTTAAGCTGTTAGCCTCCATACTATGCACTGGTTAGTGAAGCTGTTAGCCTCCATACCATGCACTGTTTAATGAAGCTGTTAGCCTCCATACCATGTACTGTTTAGTGAAGCTGTTAGCCTCCATACCATGTACTGTTTAGTGAAGCTGTTAGCCCCCATACCATGCACTGATAAGTGAAGCTGTTAGCCTCCATACTATGCACTGGTTAGTGAAGCTGTTAGCCTCCATACCATGTACTGTTTAGTGAAGCTGTTAGACTCCATACCATGTACTGTTTAGTGAAGCTGTTAGCCTCCATACCATGCACTGATAAGTGAAGATGTTAGCCTCCATACTATGCACTGGTTAGTGAAGCTGTTAGCCTCCATACCATGTACTGTTTAGTGAAGCTGTTAGACTCCATATCATGTACTGTTTAGTGAAGCTGTTAGCCTCCATATCATGCACTGATTAATGAAGCTGTTAGCCTCCATACCATGCACTGTTTAATGAAGCTGTTAGCCTCCATACCATGTACTGTTTAGTGAAGCTGTTAGACTCCATATCATGTACTGTTTAGTGAAGCTGTTAGCCTCCATATCATGCACTGTTTAGTGAAGCTGTTAGCCTCCATACCATGCACTGATTAACGAAGCTGTTAGCCTCCATACCATGTACTGATTAATGAAGTTGTTAGCCTCCATACCATGTACTGATTAATGAAGCTGTTGGCCTCCATACCATGTACTATTTAGTTAAGCTGTTAGCCTCCATACTATGCACTGGTTAGTGAAGCTGTTAGCCTCCATACCATGCACTGTTTAATGAAGCTGTTAGCCTCCATACCATGTACTGTTTAGTGAAGCTGTTAGCCTCCATATCATGCACTGTTTAGTGAAGCTGTTAGCCTCCATACCATGTACTGGTTATTGAAGCTGTTAGCCTCCATACCATACACTGATTAGTGAAGCTGTTAGCCTCCATTCCATGTACTGGTTATTGAAGCTGTTAGCCTCCATACCATGTACTGATTAATGAAGATGTTAGCCTCCATACCATGTACTGATTAATGAAGCTATTGGCCTCCATACCATGTACTATTTAGTTAAGCTGTTAGCCTCCATACTATGCACTGATTAGTGAAGCTGTTAGCCTCCATACCATGCACTGTTTAATGAAGCTGTTAGCCTCCATACCATGTACTGTTTAGTGGAGCTGTTAGCCTCCATACCATGCACTGATTAGTGAAGCTGTTAGCCTCCATACCATGCACTGATTAGTGAAGCTGTTAGCCTCCATACCATGCACTGATTAGTGAAGCTGTTAGCCTCCATACCATGCACTGATTAGTGAAGCTGTTAGCCTCCAAACCATGCACTGTTTAATGAAGCTGTTAGCCTCCATACCATGTACTGTTTAGTGAAGCTGTTAGCCTCCATATCATGCACTGATTAATGAAGCTGTTAGCCTCCATACCATGCACTGATTAATGAAGCTATGAGCCTCCACACCATGCACTGTTTAGTGAAGCTGTTAGCCTCCATATCATGCACTGATTAATGAAGCTGTTAGCCTGCATACCATGCACTGGTTAGTGAAGCTGTTAGCCTCCACACCATGTACTGTTTAATGAAGCTGTTAGCCTGCATACCATGCACTGGTTAGTGAAGCTATGAGCCTCCACACCATGTACTGTTTAGTGAAGCTGTTAGCCTCCACACCATGTACTGTTTAGTGAAGCTGTTAGCCTCCATACCATGCACTGATTAGTGAAGCTGTTAGCCTCCATACCATGTACTGGTTATTGAAGCTGTTAGCCTCCATACCATACACTGATTAGTGAAGCTGTTAGCCTCCATACCATACACTGATTAGTGAAGCTGTTAGCCTCCATACCATGTACTGGTTATTGAAGCTGTTAGCCTCCATACCATGTACTGGTTATTGAAGCTGTTAGCCTCCATACCATGTACTGGTTATGAAGCTGTTAGCCTCCATACCATGTACTGATTAGAGAAGCTGTTAGCCTCCATACCATGTACTGTTTAGTGAAGCTGTTAGCCTCCATACCATGTACTGATTAATGAAGCTGTTGGCCCCCATACCATGTACTGTTTAGTGAAGCTGTTAGCCTCCATACCATGCACTGATAAGTGAAGCTGTTAGCCTCCATACTATGCACTGGTTAGTGAAGCTGTTGGCCTCCATACCATGTACTATTTAGTTAAGCTGTTAGCCTCCATACTATGCACTGGTTAGTGAAGCTGTTAGCCTCCATACCATGTACTGTTTAGTGAAGCTGTTAGCCTCCATACCATGTACTGTTTAGTGAAGCTGTTAGCCTCCATACCATGTACTGATTAATGAAGATGTTAGCCTCCATACCATGTACTGATTAATGAAGCTGTTGGCCTCCATACCATGTACTATTTAGTTAAGCTGTTAGCCTCCATACTATGCACTGGTTAGTGAAGCTGTTAGCCTCCATACCATGCACTGATTAGTGAAGCTGTTAGCCTCCATACCATGCACTGATTAGTGAAGCTGTTAGCCTCCATACCATGCACTGATTAGTGAAGCTGTTAGCCTCCATACCATGCACTGATTAGTGAAGCTGTTAGCCTCCAAACCATGCACTGTTTAATGAAGCTGTTAGCCTCCATACCATGTACTGTTTAGTGAAGCTGTTAGCCTCCATATCATGCACTGATTAATGAAGCTGTTAACCTCCATACCATGCACTGATTAATGAAGCTATGAGCCTCCACACCATGTACTGTTTAATGAAGCTGTTAGCCTCCATACCATGCACTGGTTAGTGAAGCTATTAGCCTCCATACCATGTACTGTTTAGTGAAGCTGTTAGCCTCCACACCATGTACTGTTTAGTGAAGCTGTTAGCCTCCATACCATGCTAGCCTCCATACCATACTGATTAGTGAAGCTGTTAGCCTCCATACCATGTACTGGTTATTGAAGCTGTTAGCCTCCATACCATGTACTGGTTATTGAAGCTGTTAGCCTCCATACCATGTACTGGTTATTGAAGCTGTTAGCCTCCATACCATGTACTGATTAGAGAAGCTGTTAGCCCTCCATACCATGTACTGTTTAGTGAAGCTGTTAGCCTCCATACCATGTACTGATTAATGAAGCTGTTGGCCCCCATACCATGTACTGTTTAGTGAAGCTGTTAGCCTCCATACCATGCACTGATAAGTGAAGCTGTTAGCCTCCATACTATGCACTGGTTAGTGAAGCTGTTGGCCTCCATACCATGTACTATTTAGTTAAGCTGTTAGCCTCCATACTATGCACTGGTTAGTGAAGCTGTTAGCCTCCATACCATGCACTGTTTAATGAAGCTGTTAGCCTCCATACCATACACTGATTAGTGAAGCTGTTAGCCTCCATACCATGCACTGATTAGTGAAGCTGTTAGCCTCCATACCATGTACTGGTTATTGAAGCTGTTAGCCTCCATACCATACACTGATTAGTGAAGCTGTTAGCCTCCATACCATACACTGATTAGTGAAGCTGTTAGCCTCCATACCATGTACTGGTTATTGAAGCTGTTAGCCTCCATACCATGTACTGGTTATTGAAGCTGTTAGCCTCCATACCATGTACTGGTTATTGAAGCTGTTAGCCTCCATACCATGTACTGATTAGAGAAGCTGTTAGCCCTCCATACCATGTACTGTTTAGTGAAGCTGTTAGCCTCCATACCATGTACTGATTAATGAAGCTGTTGGCCCCCATACCATGTACTGTTTAGTGAAGCTGTTAGCCTCCATACCATGCACTGATAAGTGAAGCTGTTAGCCTCCATACTATGCACTGGTTAGTGAAGCTGTTGGCCTCCATACCATGTACTATTTAGTTAAGCTGTTAGCCTCCATACTATGCACTGGTTAGTGAAGCTGTTAGCCTCCATACCATGCACTGTTTAATGAAGCTGTTAGCCTCCATACCATGTACTGTTTAGTGAAGCTGTTAGCCTCCATACCATGTACTGATTAATGAAGCTGTTGGCCCCCATACCATGTACTGTTTAGTGAAGCTGTTAGCCTCCATACCATGCACTGATAAGTGAAGCTGTTAGCCTCCATACTATGCACTGGTTAGTGAAGCTGTTGGCCTCCATACCATGTACTATTTAGTTAAGCTGTTAGCCTCCATACTATGCACTGGTTAGTGAAGCTGTTAGCCTCCATACCATGCACTGTTTAATGAAGTGTTAATACCATGTACTGTTTAGTGAAGCTGTTAGCCTCCATACCATGTACTGTTTAGTGAAGCTGTTAGCCTCCATACCATGTACTGATTAATGAAGATGTTAGCCTCCATACCATGTACTGATTAATGAAGCTGTTGGCCTCCATACCATGTACTATTTAGTTAAGCTGTTAGCCTCCATACTATGCACTGGTTAGTGAAGCTGTTAGCCTCCATACCATGCACTGATTAGTGAAGCTGTTAGCCTCCATACCATGCACTGATTAGTGAAGCTGTTAGCCTCCATACCATGCACTGATTAGTGAAGCTGTTAGCCTCCATACCATGCACTGATTAGTGAAGCTGTTAGCCTCCAAACCATGCACTGTTTAATGAAGCTGTTAGCCTCCATACCATGTACTGTTTAGTGAAGCTGTTAGCCTCCATATCATGCACTGATTAATGAAGCTGTTAACCTCCATACCATGCACTGATTAATGAAGCTATGAGCCTCCACACCATGTACTGTTTAATGAAGCTGTTAGCCTGCATACCATGCACTGGTTAGTGAAGCTATGAGCCTCCACACCATGTACTGTTTAGTGAAGCTGTTAGCCTCCACACCATGTACTGTTTAGTGAAGCTGTTAGCCTCCATACCATGCACTGATTAGTGAAGCTGTTAGCCTCCATACCATACACTGATTAGTGAAGCTGTTAGCCTCCATACCATGTACTGGTTATTGAAGCTGTTAGCCTCCATACCATGTACTGGTTATTGAAGCTGTTAGCCTCCATACCATGTACTGGTTATTGAAGCTGTTAGCCTCCATACCATGTACTGATTAGAGAAGCTGTTAGCCCTCCATACCATGTACTGTTTAGTGAAGCTGTTAGCCTCCATACCATGTACTGATTAATGAAGCTCCATACCATGTACTGTTTAGTGAAGCTGTTAGCCTCCATACCATGCACTGATAAGTGAAGCTGTTAGCCTCCATACTATGCACTGGTTAGTGAAGCTGTTAGCCTCCATACCATGTACTATTTAGTTAAGCTGTTAGCCTCCATACTATGCACTGGTTAGTGAAGCTGTTAGCCTCCATACCATGCACTGTTTACTGTTATCCATACCATGAAGTGAAGCTGTTAGCCTCCATACCATGCACTGATTAGTGAAGCTGTTAGCCTCCATACCATGTACTGGTTATTGAAGCTGTTAGCCTCCATACCATACACTGATTAGTGAAGCTGTTAGCCTCCATACCATACACTGATTAGTGAAGCTGTTAGCCTCCATACCATGTACTGGTGAAGCTGTTAGCCTCCATACCATGTACTGGTTATGAAGCTGTTAGCCTCCATACCATGTACTGGTTATTGAAGCTGTTAGCCTCCATACCATGTACTGATTAGAGAAGCTGTTAGCCTCCATACCATGTACTGTTTAGTGAAGCTGTTAGCCTCCATACCATGTACTGATTAATGAAGCTGTTGGCCTCCATACCATGTACTGTTTAGTGAAGCTGTTAATACCATGCACTGATTAAGCTGTTAGCCTCCATACTATGCACTGGTTAGTGAAGCTGTTGGCCTCCATACCATGTACTATTTAGTTAAGCTGTTAGCCTATATGCACTGGTTAGTGAAGCTGTTAGCCTCCATACCATGCACTGTTTAATGAAGCTGTTAGCTCCATACCATGTACTTTTAGTGAAGCTGTTAGCCTCCATACCATGTACTGTTTAGTGAAGCTGTTAGCCTCCATACCATGTACTGATTAATGAAGATGTTAGCCTCCATACCATGTACTGATTAATGAAGCTGTACCATGTACTATTTAGCCTCCATACTATGCACTGTTAGTGAAGCTGTTAGCCTCCATACCATGCTGATTAGTGAAGCTGTTAGCCTCCATACCATGCACTGATTAGTGAAGCTGTTTCCATACCATGCACTGATTAGTGAAGCTGTTAGCCTCCATACCATGCACTGATTAGTGAAGTGAGCCTCCAAACCATGCACTGTTTAATGAAGCTGTTAGCCTCCATACCATGTACTGTTTAGTGAAGCTGTTAGCCTCCATATCATGCACTGATTAATGAAGCTGTTAACCTCCCTGCACTGATTAATGAAGCTATGAGCCTCCACACCATGTACTGTTTAATGAAGCTGTTAGCCTGCATACCATGCACTGGTTAGTGAAGCTATGAGCCTCCATACCATGTACTGTTTAGTGAAGCTGTTAGCCTCCACACCATGTACTGTTTAGTGAAGCTGTTAGCCTCCATACCATGCACTGATTAGTGAAGCTGTTAGCCTCCATACCATGCACTGGTTAGTGAAGCTGTTAGCCTCCATACCATGTACTGTTTAGTACTGATTGAAGCTGTTAGCCTCCATACCATGCACTGATTAATGTACTGTTTAGCTGTTAGCCTCCATGTACTGATTATGCACTGTTTAGTGAAGCTGTTAGCCTCCATACCATGCATAAGTGATTTAGTGAAGCTGTTAGTTAAGCCTCCATACTATGCACTGGTTAATGAAGCTGTTAGCCTCCATACCATGCACTGTTTAATGAAGCTGTTAATACCATACACTGATTAGCACTGATTAGTGAAGTTGTTAACCTCCATACCATGTACTGGTTATTGAAGCTGTTAGCCTCCATACCATGCACTGATTAATGAAGCTGTTAGCCTCCATACCATGTACTGTTAGCCTTACCATGCACTGAAGCTGTTAGCCTCCATACCATGTACTGTTTAGTGAAGCTGTTAGCCTCCATACCATGTACTGTTTAGTGAAGCTGTTAGCCTCCATACCATGTACTGGTTACTGTTAGCCTCCATACCATGCACTGGTTATTGAAGCTGTTAGCCTCCATACCATGTACTGGTTATTGAAGCATGCACTGTTTAATGAAGCTGTTAGCCTCCTTACCATGTACTGTTTAGTGAAGCTGTTAGCCTCCATACCATGTACTGTTTAGTGAAGCTGTTAGCCTCCATACCATGCACTGATTAGTGAAGCTGTTAGCCTCCATACTATGCACTGGTTAATGAAGCTGTTAGCCTCCATACCATGTACTGTTTAGTGAAGCTGTTAGACTCCATATCATGTACTGTTTAGTGAAGCTGTTAGCCTCCATATCATGCACTGATTAATGAAGCTGTTAGCCTCCATACCATGCACTGTTTAATGAAGCTGTTAGCCTCCATACCATGTACTGTTTAGTGAAGCTGTTAGACTCCATATCATGTACTGTTTAGTGAAGCTGTTAGCCTCCATATCATGCACTGTTTAGTGAAGCTGTTAGCCTCCATACCATGCACTGTTTAATGAAGCTGTTAGCCTCCATACCATGTACTGTTTAGTGAAGCTGTTAGCCTCCATACCATGCACCGTTTAATGAAGCTGTTAGCCTCCATACCATGTACTGATTAGTGAAGTTGTTACCTCCATGTGCACTGATTAATGAAGATGTTAGCCTCCATACCATGTACTGATTAATGAAGCTGTTAGCCTCCATTTAGTGAAGCTGTTAGCCTCCATACCATGCACTGATTAGTGAAGCTTAATAGCTTAATAGTTTCACACCATGCACCGTTTAGTGAAGCTGTTAGCCTCCATACCATGCACTGATTAGTGAAGCTGTTAGCCTCCATACCATGCACTGTTTAAATGAAGCTGTTAGCCTCCATACCATGTACTGTTTAGTGAAGCTGTTAGCCTCCACCATGTACTGTTTAATGAAGCTGTTAGCCTGCATACTATGCACTTGCTGCGAAGAGTGAGCCTCCACAACACAAAATGAGACACCAGTTGTTAGTCATAATAATGTACTGGTTATTGAAGCTGTTAGCCTCCATACCATACACTGATTAGTGAAGTGTTAGCATCCATACTATGCACGATTAGTGAAGCATTCATACCATGTACTGGTTATTGAAGCTGTTAGCCTCCATACCATGCACTGGTTATTGAAGCTGTTAGCCTCCATACCATACACTGATTAGTGAAGCTGTTAGCCTCCATACCATGCACTGATTAGTGAAGCTGTTAGCCTCCATACCATGTACTGGTTATTGAAGCTGTTAGCCTCCATACCATACACTGATTAGTGAAGCTGTTAGCCTCCATACCATACACTGATTAGTGAAGCTGTTAGCCTCCATACCATGTACTGGTTATTGAAGCTGTTAGCCTCCATACCATGTACTGGTTATTGAAGCTGTTAGCCTCCATACCATGTACTGATTAGTGAAGCTGTTAGCCTCCATACCATGCACTGATTAGTGAAGCTGTTAGCCTCCATACCATGTACTGTTTAGTGAAGCTGTTAGCCTCCATACCATGCACTGTTTAGTGAAGCTGTTAGCCTCCATACCATGCACTGTTTAGTGAAGCTGTTAGCCTCCATACCATGTACTGTTTAGTGAAGCTGTTAGCCTCCATACCATGTACTGTTTAGTGAAGCTGTTAGCCTCCATACCATGTACTGTTTAGTGAAGCTGTTAGCCTCCATACCATGTACTGATTAGTGAAGCTGTTAGCCTCCATACCATGCACTGATTAGTGAAGCTGTTAGCCTCCATACCATGCACTGATTAGTGAAGCTGTTAGCCTCCAAACCATGCACTGTTTAATGAAGCTGTTAGCCTCCATACCATGTACTGTTTAGTGAAGCTGTTAGCCTCCATATCATGCACTGATTAATGAAGCTGTTAGCCTCCATACCATGCACTGATTAGTGAAGCTGTTAGCCTCCATACCATGCACTGTTTAGTGAAGCTGTTAGCCTCCATACCATGCACTGGTTAGTGAAGCTGTTAGCCTCCACACCATGTACTGTATAATGAAGCTGTTAGCCTGCATACCATGCACTGGTTAGTGAAGCTATGAGCCTCCACACCATGTACTGATTAATGAAGCTGTTAGCCTCCATACAATGTACTGGTTATTGAAGCTGTTAGCCTCCATACCATACACTGATTAGTGAAGCTGTTAGCATCCATACCATGCACTGATTAGTGAAGCTGTTAGCCTCCATACCATGTACTGGTTATTGAAGCTGTTAGCCTCCATACCATACACTGATTAGTGAAGCTGTTAGCCTCCATACCATACACTGATTAGTGAAGCTGTTAGCCTCCATACCATGTACTGGTTATTGAAGCTGTTAGCCTCCATACCATGTACTGGTTATTGAAGCTGTTAGCCTCCATACCATGTACTGATTAGAGAAGCTGTTAGCCCTCCATACCATGTACTGTTTAGTGAAGCTGTTAGCCTCCATACCATGTACTGTTTAGTGAAGCTGTTAGCCTCCATACCATGTACTGTTTAGTGAAGCTGTTAGCCTCCATACCATGCACTGATTAGTGAAGCTGTTAGCCTCCATACCATGCACTGATTAGTGAAGCTGTTAGCCTCCATACCATGTACTGTT
>NW_027012612.1:0-18840 GCF_036934945.1 Oncorhynchus masou masou
CTGCACCTCCTACAACAGATACATAACACTACACCTCCTACAACAGATACCGAACACTACACCTCCTACAACAGATACCGAACACTACACCTCCTACAACAGATACCTAACACTGCACCTCCTACAACAGATACATAACACTACACCTCCTACAACAGATACCTAACACTACACCTCCTACAACAGATATCTAACACTACACCTCCCACAACAGATACCTAACACTGCACCTCCTACAACAGATACCGAACACTACACCTCCTACAACAGATACCTAACACTACACCTCCTACAACAGATACCTAACACTACACCTCCTACAACAGATACCTAACACTACACCTCCTACAACAGATACCTAACACTACACCTCCTACAACAGATACCTAACACTACACCTCCTACAACAGATACCTAACACTACACCTCCTACAACAGATACCTAACACTACACCTCCTACAACAGATACCGAACACTACACCTCCTACAACAGATACCGAACACTACACCTCCTACAACAGATACCGAACACTACACCTCCTACAACAGATACCTAACACTGCACCTCCTACAACAGATACCTAACACTACACCTCCTACAACAGATACCGAACACTACACCTCCTACAACAGATACCTAACACTGCACCTCCTACAACAGATACCTAACACTACACCTCCTGCAACAGATATCTAACACTACACCTCCTACAACAGACACCTAACACTGCACTGCACCTCCTACAACAGATACCTAACACTGCACCTCCTGCAACAGATACCTAACACTGCACTGCACCTCCTACAACAGATACCTAACACTGCACCTCCTGCAACAGATACCTAACACTACACCTCCTACAACAGATACCGAACACTACACCTCCTACAACAGATACCTAACACTGCACTGCACCTCCTACAACAGATACCTAACACTGCACCTCCTGCAACAGATACCTAACACTACACCTCCTACAACAGATACCGAACACTGCACTGCACCTCCTACAACATACCTAACACTACACCTCCTACAACAGATACCGAACACTGCACTGCACCTCCTACAACACATACCTAACACTACACCTCCTACAACAGATACCTAACACTACACCTCCTACAACAGATACCTAGCCTGCCTCCTACAACAGATACCTAGCACTACACCTCCCACACAACAGATACCTAACACTGCACCCTCTACAACACATTACCCCTAACACCCACCTCCTACAACAGATACCTAACACTACACCTCCTACAACAGATACCTAACACTGCACCTCCTACAACAGATACCTAACACTGCACCTCCTACAACAGATACCTAACACTACACCTCCTACAACAGATACCTAACACTACACCTCCTACAACAGATACCTAACACTGCACCTCCTACAACACATACCTAACACTGCACTCTACAACAGTACCTAACACTACACCTCCTACAACACATACCTAACACTACACCTCCTACAACAGATACCTAACACTGCACTGCACCTCCTGCAACAGATGCAACACACCTCCTACAACAGAATGATACCTACAGATACCTTACACCTCCTACAACAGATACCTAACACCTCCTACACACTCCTACAACAGATACCTAACACTACACCTCCTACAACAGATACCTAACACTGCACCTCCTACAACAGATACCTAACACTGCACCTCCTACAACAGATACCTAACACTACACCTCCTAACACTGCAACAGATACCTAACACTACACCTCCTACAACAGATACCTAACACTACACCTCCTACAACAGATACCTAACACTGCATCTCCTACAACATTACACCTCCTACAACCCAGATACCTAACACTGCACCTCCTACAACAGATACCTAACACTACACCTCCTACAACAGATACCTAACACTGCACCTCCTACAACAGATATCTAACACTGCACTCCCTACAACAGATAACACTACCTCCTACACTGCACCTCCTACAACAGATACCTACAACATTACACCTCCTACAACAGATACCTAACACTGCACACATACCTAACACTGCACCTCCTATGTACATTTGTTGTTCCTTTAATGAAACTGGTATACTTTTTTATCACCATTTTCTTTAACCAATTAAGTTCTTTAAATGCAGGGCCAACATACAAGTTCTTTCCTTTCTCCCCTTCTAGGTCTTCTAACCATTTCCATTTTCCTGCGTGTGTGACATGTCCCATTTATGACATCATTTACAAAGGTTATACCTTTTTTACATTAAAAAAATTATAAAGTTTTTCAGTTTAAACACAATATTTGTAATATGTGTTATGTTTTTTTCTGGTGGATTAAATTGAAGAATGCAGCCTTTTTTTATGTCTTGTTTAAAAAATAATGTTTGGAGTTGAGGTTCGTTCCAAATAAAGTGAGTGTTGTAATCTGAATGAAGAGGAAAATATTCTGGAACATGGGGTGAGACATTCTCATTAATTTGCTGGAGAACCAGTTTGGATATAACTTTTGTAAGGCTGAAGCCTTTAGTGAGAGGTCGAATGCTTTAATATTTAATAATGTCTCCTCTGAATTCACATTCGTTATATAAATAGGCTTGTTTCATTTTGTCTGGCTTGCAGTTCCAAATACAATGTACTTTTGTTTTTACCTTTATTTAACCAGGCAAGTCAGTTAAGAACTAATTTTATTTTCAATGACGGACTAGGAACAGTGGGTTAACTGCCTGTTCAGGGGCAGAACGATGATTTTGTACCTTGTCAGCCGGGGGTTTGAACTTGGAGCCTTCCCGGTTACTAGTCCAACGCTCTAACCACTCGGCTACCCTGCCTCCCCAGTTTCCCATATAATTGAAATAACTGTTCTCTAGGTTTAGGCAAGACCATAAGCATATAGGTAAACTGGGATATGACTAAAGAGTTAATCTGGGTGATTTTTACACAATTTGACAGATATTTAAAGGTTAGTTAAAGCCTAGTTAAAAGAAAGGTTACATATATATACAGTGGGGCAAAAAAATATTTTGTCAGCCACCAATTGTGCAAGTTCTTCCACTTAAAAAGATGAGAGAGGCCTGTAATTTTCAACTTCAACTATGACAGACAAAATGAGAAAAAAAAATCCAGAAAATCACATTGTAGGATTTTTTTATGAATTTATTTGAAAACTATGGTGGAAAATAAGTATTTGGTCATCTACAAACAAGCAAGATTTCTGGCTCTCACAGACCTGTAACTTCTTATTTAAGAGGCTCCTCTGTCCTCCACTCGTTACCTGTATTAATGGCACCTGTTTGAACTTGTTATCAGTATAAAAGACTCCTGTCCACAACCTCAAACAGTCACACTCCAAACTCCACTATGGCCAAGACCAAAGAGCTGTCAAAGGACACCAGAAACAAAATTGTAGACCTGCACCAGGCTGGGAAGACTGAATCTGCAATAGGTAAGCAGCTTGGTTTGAAGAAATCAACTGTGGGAGCAATTATTAGGAAATGGAAGACATAGAAGACCACTGATAATCTCCCTCGATCTGGGGCTCCACGCACGATCACCACCCCGTGGGGTCAAAATGATCACAAGAACGGTGAGCAAAAATCCAGGAACCACACGGGGGTGGGGGGGGGGGGGGGGCTAGTGAATTACCTGCAGAGAGCTGGGACCAAAGTAACAAAGCCTACCATCAGTAACACACTACGCCGCCAGGGACTCAAATCCTGCAGTGCCAGGCGTGTCCCCTGCTTAAGCCAGTACACATGTCCAGGCCCGTCTGAAGTTTGCTAGAGAGCATTTGGATGATCCAGAAGAAGATTGGGAGAATGTCATATGGTCAGATGAAACCAAAAATATAACTTTTTGGTAAAAACTCAACTCGTCGTGTTTGGAGGACAAAGAATGCTGAGTTGCATCCAAAGAACACCATACCTACTGTGAAGCATGGGGGTGGAAACATCATTGTATTGTACACTTATCATAATTTGTTTGTAATACACTCTAATACACACTAATCTCCACTGGCTATCTGGCCAACAGAAGCTCAACTCTAGTCTCCGCTGTCTATCTGGCCAACAGGCTCAACTCTAGTCTCCACTGTCTATCTGGCCAACAGGCTCCACTCTAGTCTCTACTGGCTATCTGTCCAACAGGCTCAACTCTAGTCTCCACTGTCTATCTGTCCAACAGGCTCCACTCTAGTCTCTACTGGCTATCTGGCCAACAGGCTCCACTCTAGTCTCTACTGGCTATCTGTCCAACAGGCTCAACTCTAGTCTCCACTGTCTATCTGGCCAACAGGCTCAACTCTAGTCTCTACTGGCTATCTGGCCAACAGGCTCCACTCTAGTCTCCACTGGCTCCCCCTCCAGGGGAGGAGAGGGCAGGGGAGGGGAGAGGAGGGCAGGAGGGAGGGAGGGGAGAGGAGGGCATGAGAGGGGAGGGCAGGGGATGGCAGGGCAGGGCAGGGCAGGGGGAGAGGAAGGCAGGGAGAGGAGGGAAGGAGGGGGGAGAGGAAGGCAGGGGAGACGAAGGCAGGGGAGAGGAGGGCAGGGGAGGGAGAGGAGGCAGGGGAGGGGAGAGGAAGGCAGGGGAGGGGAGAGGAAGGGCAGGGGAGGGAGAGGAAGGCGGGGAGGGGAGAGGGGGAGGGGAGAGGAGGGTAGGGGAGGGGAGAGGAAGGCAGGGAGAGGAGGGCAGGGGAGGGGAGAGGAAGGCAGGGGAGGGGAGAGGAGGGCAGGGGAGAGGAAGGCAGGGGGGGAGAGGAGGGCAGGGGAGCGGAAGGCAGGGGAGGGGAGGAGGGGGGGCAGGAGGAGGGGGAAGGCAGGGGAGGGAGAGGAAGGCAGGGGAGGGGAGAGGAGGGTTGGGAGAGGAGGGTAGAGAGGCTAAGCTACACATGAATAACAATAACACTTGATTATTCAGTTGTTCAGTCAGCAGTGGAAGTGACTCAGCTGACTCTACTATTCCTCTCATCCCTCTCTCTCTCTGTCTCCTCTCACTGTCTCCTCTCTCCCTCTCACATGTAATCTCTATATCTCCTTTCTCTGTATTATCTCACCCCTCTCTGTCTCCTCTCTCTATCTCACCCCTCTCTGTCTCCTCTCTCTATATCTCACTTTCTGTCTCCTCTCTCTGACTCTACTCTCCTCTATCTCCTCTCATCCCTCTCTCTCTCTCTCTGTCTCCTCTCACTATATCTCCCTCTCTCCTCTCTGCATTCTCCCCTCTCATATCTCCCCTTTTCTCTGTATCTCCTCTCATATCTCACCCCTCTCTGTCTCCTCTCTCTATATCTCACCCCTCTCTGTCTCCTCTCTATATCTCACCTTTCTGTCTCCTCTCTATATCTCCTCTCTCTCTCCTCTCTCTCTGTATCTCCTCTCTCTATATCTCACCCTCTGCCCCTCTCTCATATCTCACCTTTCTGTCTCCTTCTATATCTCACCTCTCTCTCTCTCTCTCTGCATTTCCTCTCTCATATCTCACCCCTCCCTGTCTCCTCTCTATATCTCACCCTCTCTGCCCCCTCTCTCATCTCACCTTTCGTTCTCTCTCATATCTCACCCTCTCTCTTATCTCCTCTCTCTATATATCTGTCACCTCTCTCATCTCTCTGTATCTCTCTCTCTATATCTCACCCCTCTCTGTATCCCCTCTCTGTATCTCCTCTCTCTATATCTCACCCTCTCTGTCTCCTCTCTCTATATCTCACCCCCTCTCTGTCTCCTCTCTATATGTGTCACCCTCTCTGTCTCTCCCTATATCTCACCCTCTGTCTCCTCTCTCTATATCTCACCCTCTGTCTCCCTCTCTATATCTCACCTCTCTCTCTCTCTGTATCTCCTCTCTCTATATCTCACCCCTCTGTATCCTCTCTCTGTATCTCCTCTCCTATATCTCACCTCACACCCCCTCTCTGTCTCCTCCCCTATATCTCACCTCTCATTCTCTCCTCTCTGTATCTCTCTGTCTCCTCTCTCTATATCTCACCCCTCTCTGTCTCCTCTCTCTTGTATCTCCTCTCTATATCTTACCCCTCTCTGTCTCCTCTTCTATATCTCACCCTCTCTGTCTCCTCTCTCTATATCTCACCCCTCTCTGTCTCCTCTCTCTATATCTCACCCCCTCTCCTTCCCCTCTGTCTCCTCCTCCTCATTCACCCCTATATCTCCTCTCTCCCTCTCTCTATATCTCACCTCTCTCTCTCTCTCTCTCTCTCACCACTCTCTCTCTCTCTATGTACATATACTACCGTTCAAAAGTTTGAGGTCACTTAAAAATGTTGGTATTGAAAGAGCTGGAATCGGCAGATTGTTTCATGGAATATCTACATAGGAGTACAGACACCCATTCCATTCACATTCCACTACAATAGTCATTTACAACATTAAAAATGTCTGCACTGTTTTTCTGATCAATACAAAACAGTGTGTGTGTGCTGGATCATAGAGACTAATCGTACAGAATACACGTGAGTGCTGGTAGAGACTAATCGTACAGAATACAGTGTGATGCTGGATCATAGAGACTAATCGTACAGAATACAGTGTGAGTGCTGGATCATAGAGACTAATCGTACAGAATACAGTGTGTGAGTGCTGGATCATAGAGACTAATCGTACAGAATACAGTGCGTGAGTGCTGGATCATAGAGCTAATCGTACAGAATACAGTGTGAGTGCTGGATCATAGAGCTAATCGTACAGAATACAGTGCGTGAGTGCTGGATCATAGAGACTAATCGTACAGAATACAGTGTGTGAGTGCTGGATCATAGAGACTAATCGTACAGAATACAGTGTGTGAGTGCTGGATCATAGAGACTAATCGTACAGAATACAGTGAGTGCTGGATCATAGAGACTAATGCTGCAGAATACAGTGTGTGTGTGCTGGATCATAGAGACTAATCGTACAGAATACAGTGTGTGTGCTGGATCATAGAGACTAATCAGTGTGTGTGCTGGACAGAATACAGTGTGTGTGCTGGATCATAGAGACTAATCGTACAGAATACAGTGTGAGTGCTGGATCATAGAGACTAATCGTACAGAATACAGTGTGTGTGCTGGATCATAGAGACTAATCGTACAGACTACAGTGTGTGTGCTGGATCACAGAGACTAATCATACATAATACAGTGTGTGTGTGCTGGATCACAGAGACTAATCAGGACTCAATGCCTAGGTTTGCCTCCAATGTACTCACATCCTACCTTACCAATCATTTTCAAATTAGCCTCCAACACTCTACTCAGCAAATTGGATGCAGTCTATCACAGTGCCATACGTTTTGTGATAGGATTTATCATAGTATTTGTATCATAGGTTCCATCTCTCACAGTTGAAGTGTAACTATGATAAAAATTACAGACCTCTACATGCTTTGTAAGTGGGAAAACCTGCAAAATTGGCAGTGTATCAAATACTTGTTCTCCCCACTGTATGTATTCAGGCCCTTTGCTATGAGACTTGAAATTGAGCTCAGCTGCATCCTGCTTCCATTGATCATCCTTGAAATGTTTCTACAACTTGATTAGTGTCCACCTATGGAAAATTCAACTGAATGGACATTATTTCGAAAGCCACACACCTGTCTATATAACGTCCCACAGTTGATAGTGCATGTTTCAGCAAAAACCAAGCCATGAGGTTGAAGGAGTCCGAAGAGCCCCGAGATCTGTGGAAGGGTACCAAAAATGTCTGCAGCATTGTCGGTCCCCAAGAACAGTGGTCACCATTCTTAAATGGAAGGAGTTTGAAACCACCAAGACTCTTCCTAGAGCTGGCCGCCTGACCAAACTGAGCAATCAGGGGAGACGGGCCATGGTCAGGGAGTTGACCAAGAACCTGGTGGTCACTCTGACAGAACTCCAGAGTTCTTCTGTGGAGATGAGAGAACCTTCCAGAAGGACAACCATCTTTGCAGCACTCCACCAATCAGGCCGTTACATTAAAGTGGCCAGAAGGAAGCCACTTCTCAGTAAAAGGCACATGACAGGCCACTTGGAATTTGCCAAAAGGTACCTAAAGGACTCTCAGACCATTAGAAACAAGATTCTGTGGTCTGAATGCTAAGCGTCACATCTGGAGGAAACCTGGCACCATCCCAACAGTGACGCATGGTGGTGGCAGCAACATGCTGTGGGGATGTTTTTCAGCAGCAGGAACTGGGAAACTAGTCAGGATCGAGGGAAAGATGAAAGGAGCAAAGTACAGAGAGATCCTTGATGAAAACCTGCTCCAGAGCGCACAGGACCTCAGACTGGGGTGAAAGTTCACCTTCCAACAGGACAATGACACTAAGCACACAGCCAACACAACGCAGTACTGGCTTTGGGACAAGTCTCTGAATGTCTTTGAGGTGGCCCAGCCAAAGCGCGGACTTGAACCCGATCTAACATCTGTGTAGAGATCTGAAAATAGCTGTGCAGCGACGCTCCCCATCCAACCTGACAGAGCTTGAGAGGATCTGCAGAGAAGAATGGGAGAAACTCCCCCAAATACAGTGTGCCAAGCTAGTTGCGTCATACCCAAGAAGACTCTCTTTTGGCTGTTATCGCTGCCAAAAGTACTGAGTAAGGGTCTGAATGCGTATGTAAATATAATATTTCCACGGGAGGTATTTATACATTTGTACACATTTTATAAAAACCTGTTTTTCTTTGTCATTACTGGTCTGTGTAGATTGATGAGACATGTAAAAAAATATACATTTAAGGCGAGCAAAATGGAAAAGTGAAGGGGTCTGAATACTTTCTTTGAATATATAGATTCACTGGAAACACTAGATTCTAGTACACTAGATTTGACCAGAGCCATTTGGGACACAGCCTGAGCTGACTGTTCAGCCCTTCAGCTCTCTGCTTCTGTCTATTGCTGGAGATTAGGATGACCGGGTAAACAACAGTGCATTGTGGGCACTGGAAGGACATGCTTCTTAGAGAAAGAGAGGTGAACAGTGAGGCAGAGAAAGACGGAAGAAAGAGGCAGGTAGAGAGAGAGTGCAGACTGAAGCAGAGCGAGGCAGGCAGAAAGAGAGACAGTAGAGAGAAGAGGGAAGAGAGGCAGAGAGAGGCAGACAGAAAGAGAGACAGGTAGAGAGAGAGGAAGGCAGAAAGAGAGACAGGTAGAGAGAGAGAGTGCAGACAGGAGGCAGAGAGAGGACATGTTACACCGCACACACACACATGCCATACGCGCATATACATATGGCGCACGTGGCTTGCGCCATCACGTGAAAGAGAGACAGGTAGAGAGAGAGGAAGGCAGAAAGAGAGACAGGTAGAGAGAGAGAGAGGCAGACAGAGGCAGAGAGAGGCAGACAGAAAGAGAGACAGGTAGAGAGAGAGAGGAAGGCAGAAAGAGAGACAGGTAGAGAGAGAGAGAGGCAGACAGAGGCAGAGAGAGGCAGACAGAAAGAGAGACTCCGTTCCTTCGTTCCAGCAGCCCTTCGACCTGATAGGTCAAGCCTCAATTATCCCTCATATTAATAATGAACATATTAAATGAGTGTTTAGCTAAGTAAACACTGCACCATGGGCCGCGCCTCCGTCATACACACCTCTAAGCCCCATTTTGATTCAGAGACAAAAAACCTGACTAGGCAGAGAGAGGGAAGGTTATAAAACAGACAGAGAGGCAGAGAAAGGCAGGAAGAAAGAGAGACAGGTAGAAAGAGAGAGGCAGACAGAGAGGCAGAGAGAGGCAGGCAGAAAGTGAGAGGCAGACAGAGAGGCAGAAAGAGAGGAAGGCAGAGAGAGACCTCCTCCCTTGCTCCCTCTCACACTTCCTCGCTCCCTCTCACACGTCCTCGCTCCCTCACTCCCTTGCTCCTTCTCTCCCTCGCTCCTTCTCTCCCTCGCTCTCTCTCACTCTTTCTTTCTCCCTCATACACTCCCTTGCTCCCTCTCTCTCGCTCCTTCTCTCCCTCTCCCCTCCCTCGCTCCCTCACACACTCCCTTGCTCCCTCTCTCACCTTCTCCCTCTCTCTCTCTCTCTCTCTCTCTCACTCTTTCTCTCTCGCTTACTCTTTCTCTCAAATATATAGTACACAAGGGAACTCATATTAACATAAATGCCAGGACGGCTTATCCCTGCAGCCACTGCTGTCTTTCATTTCACCTTCTTCAGCGAAGGATGAATGGAGGGAGGGAGACCTCTTGACCAGGAACATAAAGCTTTGATTGCTGTGATGGAACAACTCCCTCTATGATGACACAGGGTACAGGTAGCACTGCGGCAAAGGTACACTTGTTATTAGGAAATGATGAAGTGGTGTCTACTATTATAAATAGCACATGGACAGGACATAACAGGACAGGTGAGCAGGACAGGACAGAACAGGACAGGTGAGCAGGACAGGACATAACAGGACAGGTGAGCAGGACAGGACAGGTGAGCAGGAAAGGACAAGACAGGACAGGTGAGCAGGACAGGACAGAACAGGACAGGTGAGCAGGACAGGACAGAACAGGACAGGTGAGTAGGACAGGACAGAACAGGACAGGTGAGCAGGACAGGACAGAACAGGACAGGTGAGCAGGACAGGACAGAACAGGACAGTTGGGTGGGACAGGACAGAACAAGACAGGTGAGCAGGAAAGGACAAGACAGGACAGTTGGGTGGGACAGGACAGAACAGGACAGGTGAGCAGGACAGGACAGAACAGGACAGGTGAGCAGGAAAGGACAAGACAGGACAGTTGGGTGGGACAGGACAGAACAGGTGGACATGACAGGACAGGAGTGGAGACAAAATGCACCCTATTCCCTAGATAGGTAGTGCAGGACAGGACAGAACAGGACAGTTGGGTGGGACAGGACAGAACAAGACAGGTGAGCAGGAAAGGACAAGACAGGACAGTTGGGTGGGACAGGACAGAACAGGACAGGTGAGCAGGACAGGACAGAACAGGACAGGTGAGCAGGAAAGGACAAGACAGGACAGTTGGGTGGGACAGGACAGAACAGGACAGGTGAGCAGGACAGGACAGAACAGGACAGGTGAGCAGGAAAGGACAAGACAGGACAGTTGGGTGGGACAGGACAGAACAGGTGGACATGACAGGACAGGAGTGGAGACAAAATGCACCCTATTCCCTAGATAGGTAGTGCACTATATAGGGACTAGGGTGGCAATTGGGATGGACCCATGGGCAGAGAGGGAGAGAGAGACATACAGGACGGGCAGAGAGAGAGAGAGAGAGGAGGTTTGGGTTTAGGATAGCTTTAGTCTTCATTGAGAGCGAGAGCAAGAGCAAGAGAGCGAGAGAGCGAGAGAGAGAGAGCGTGAGAAAGAGTGAGAGAGCGCGACAGACAGACAGACAGACAGACAGACAGACAGACAGAGGGAGAGAGGGCGACAGACAGACAGACAGACAGACAGACAGACAGACAGACAGACAGACAGAGACAAGCAGGCAGGCAGAGGGAGAGAGACAGACAGACAGGATACGATACAGAATGGTGGGGTTTTCTGAACTAGCCAGGAAAACCTGTGTTCTAGCTATAATAAGCTCTAAGTTTGGCCCAGAGAAGAGTACATGGTCAAGACCAACACCTTCGCTATCAGAGAATAAGCCAGACAGCTATGATAACATAGCCTGTCCTGAAGAAACACATCCAACCTGAGTGTCATCTTGTAGAACAATCTGGCCTTAATGGCCACATACTGCTATAATCTCCACCCGGCACAGCCAGAAGAGCCTGGTTCCTCTCTAGGTTTCTTCCTAGGTTCCTGCCTTTCAAGGGAGTGTTTCTTAGCCCCCTGTGCTTCTACATCTGCTTTGCTTCTGGTTTTAGGCTGGGTTTCTGTACAGCACCTTATGACGTCTGTTGATGTAAACATGGTTTCATAAATACATTTGGTTTGTCATTAATGAAGCTATGATGACAGCATTTTTTCTCCCTGTCATGGAAAAACAAGCTAAGTGTAAGTAATGAAGCCCATGATAACAGGGTGGCAGGTAGCCTAGCGGTTAGAGAGCTGGGTCAGTGACCAAAAGGTTTGAATCCCCGAGCTGATTAGTCTGTTGATATGCCCTTGAGCAAGGCACTTAGCGCTAATTGCTCCTGTGAGTCGCTCTGGATGAGAACGTCTGCTAAATGACTCAAATGTAAAATAACAGTATTCTCCATGTCATGAATAAATGGTTGAACAGAACCATCACTGTCTGGAGGATATGCTTTATAATTACTCTGCTAATGAAGTTGGGGGACAAGAGAGAGCAATCTGATCAGCGCTGATAAAAAGAGGCTAAGTGAATTTTAAACACAGGAACATAGGTATTAAAGACGGCTACAGGTAGGTACTAACGACTTCTCCAGGTAGGTACTAACGACTTCTCCAGGTAGGTACTAACGACTGCTACAGGTAGGTACTAACGACTTCTCCAGGTAGGTACTAACGACTTCTCCAGGTAGGTACTAACGACTTCTCCAGGTAGGTACTAACGACTCCTCCAGGTAGGTACTAACGACTGCTACAGGTAGGTACTAACGACTGCTACAGGTAGGTACTAACGACTCCTCCAGGTAGGTACTAACGACTTCTCCAGGTAGGTACTAACGACTTCTCCAGGTAGGTACTAACGACTTCTCCAGGTAGGTACTAACGACTTCTCCAGGTAGGTACTAACGACTCATCCAGGTAGGTACTAACGACTGCTACAGGTAGGTACTAACGACTTCTCCAGGTAGGTACTAACGACTTCTCCAGGTAGGTACTAACGACTTCTCCAGGTAGGTACTAACGACTGCTACAGGTAGGTACTAACGACTGCTCCAGGTAGGTACTAAAGACGGCTACAGGTAGGTACTAACGACTTCTCCAGGTAGGTACTAACGACTTCTCCAGGTAGGTACTAACGACTCCTCCAGGTAGGTACTAACGACTGCTACAGGTAGGTACTAACGACTTCTCCAGGTAGGTACTAACGACTTCTCCAGGTAGGTACTAACGACTTCTCCAGGTAGGTACTAACGACTTCTCCAGGTAGGTACTAACGACTCCTCCAGGTAGGTACTAACGACTGCTACAGGTAGGTACTAACGACTTCTCCAGGTAGGTACTAACGACTCCTCCAGGTAGGTACTAACGACTTCTCCAGGTAGGTACTAACGACTTCTCCAGGTAGGTACTAACGACTTCTCCAGGTAGGTACTAACGACTTCTCCAGGTAGGTACTAACGACTCATCCAGGTAGGTACTAACGACTGCTCCAGGTAGGTACTAAAGACGGCTACAGGTAGGTACTAAAGACTGCTCCAGGTAGGTACTAAAGACTGCTCCAGGTAGGTACTAAAGACTGCTCCAGGTAGGTACTAAAGACTGCTCCAGGTAGGTACTAAAGACTCCTCCAGGTAGGTACTAACGACTTCTCCAGGTTGGTACTAACGACTGCTCCAGGTAGGTACTAACGACTTCTCCAGGTAGGTACTAAAGACTGCTCCAGGTAGGTACTAACAACTTCTCCAGGTAGGTACTAAAGTCTGCTCCCGGTAGGTACTAACGACTGCTCCAGGTAGGTACTAAAGACTGCTGCAGGTAGGTACTAACGACTGCTCCAGGTAGGTATTAACGACTGCTCCAGGTAGGTACTAACGACTCCTCCAGGTAGGTACTAACGACTTCTCCAGGTAGGTACTAACGACTTCTCCAGGTAGGTACTAACGACTTCTCCAGGTAGGTACTAACGACTTCTCCAGGTAGGTACTAACGACTCATCCAGGTAGGTACTAACGACTGCTACAGGTAGGTACTAACGACTTCTCCAGGTAGGTACTAACGACTTCTCCAGGTAGGTACTAATGACTGCTACAGGTAGGTACTAACGACTTCTCCAGGTCGGTACTAACGACTTCTCCAGGTAGGTACTAACGACTTCTCCAGGTAGGTACTAACGACTGGTACAGGTAGGTACTAACGACTGCTCCAGGTAGGTACTAAAGACGGCTACAGGTAGGTACTAACGACTTCTCCAGGTAGGTACTAACGACTTCTCCAGGTAGGTACTAACGACTCCTCCAGGTAGGTACTAACGACTGCTCCAGGTAGGTACTAACGACTTCTCCAGGTAGGTACTAAAGACTGCTCCAGGTAGGTACTAACAACTTCTCCAGGTAGGTACTAAAGTCTGCTCCCGGTAGGTACTAACGACTGCTCCAGGTAGGTACTAAAGACTGCTGCAGGTAGGTACTAACGACTGCTCCAGGTAGGTATTAACGACTGCTCCAGGTAGGTACTAACGACTCCTCCAGGTAGGTACTAACGACTTCTCCAGGTAGGTACTAACGACTTCTCCAGGTAGGTACTAACGACTTCTCCAGGTAGGTACTAACGACTCATCCAGGTAGGTACTAACGACTGCTACAGGTAGGTACTAACGACTTCTCCAGGTAGGTACTAACGACTTCTCCAGGTAGGTACTAATGACTGCTACAGGTAGGTACTAACGACTTCTCCAGGTCGGTACTAACGACTTCTCCAGGTAGGTACTAACGACTTCTCCAGGTAGGTACTAACGACTGCTACAGGTAGGTACTAACGACTGCTCCAGGTAGGTACTAAAGACGGCTACAGGTAGGTACTAACGACTTCTCCAGGTAGGTACTAACGACTTCTCCAGGTAGGTACTAACGACTCCTCCAGGTAGGTACTAACGACTGCTACAGGTAGGTACTAACGACTTCTCCAGGTAGGTACTAACGACTTCTCCAGGTAGGTACTAACGACTTCTCCAGGTAGGTACTAACGACTTCTCCAGGTAGGTACTAACGACTCCTCCAGGTAGGTACTAACGACTGCTACAGGTAGGTACTAACGACTTCTCCAGGTAGGTACTAACAACTCCTCCAGGTAGGTACTAACGACTTCTCCAGGTAGGTACTAACGACTTCTCCAGGTAGGTACTAACGACTTCTCCAGGTAGGTACTAACGACTTCTCCAGGTAGGTACTAACGACTCATCCAGGTAGGTACTAACGACTGCTACAGGTAGGTACTAACGACTTCTCCAGGTAGGTACTAACGACTTCTCCAGGTAGGTACTAACGACTGCTACAGGTAGGTACTAACGACTTCTCCAGGTCGGTACTAACGACTTCTCCAGGTAGGTACTAACGACTTCTCCAGGTAGGTACTAACGACTGCTACAGGTAGGTACTAACGACTGCTCCAGGTAGGTACTAAAGACGGCTACAGGTAGGTACTAACGACTTCTCCAGGTAGGTACTAACGACTTCTCCAGGTAGGTACTAACGACTCCTCCAGGTAGGTACTAACGACTTTTACAGGTAGGTACTAACGACTTCTCCAGGTAGGTACTAACGACTTCTCCAGGTAGGTACTAACGACTTCTCCAGGTAGGTACTAACGACTGCTCCAGGTAGGTACTAACGACTGCTCCAGGTAGGTACTAAAGACGGCTACAGGTAGGTAATAAAGACTGCTCCAGGTAGGTACTAAAGACTGCTCCAGGTAGGTACTAAAGACTGCTCCAGGTAGGTACTAAAGACTGCTCCAGGTAGGTACTAAAGACTCCTCCAGGTAGGTACTAACGACTTCTCCAGGTAGGTACTAATGACTGCTCCAGGTAGGTACTAACGACTTCTCCAGGTAGGTACTAAAGACTGCTCCAGGTAGGTACTAACAACTTCTCCAGGTAGGTACTAAAGTCTGCTCCCGGTAGGTACTAACGACTGCTCCAGGTAGGTACTAAAGACTGCTGCAGGTAGGTACTAACGACTGCTCCAGGTAGGTATTAACGACTGCTCCAGGTAGGTACTAAAGACTGCTCCAGGTAGGTACTAACGACTTCTCCAGGTAGGTACTAACGACTGCTACAGGTAGGTACTAACGACTGCTCCAGGTAGGTACTAACGACTCCTCCAGGTAGGTACTAACGACTTCTCCAGGTAGGTACTAACGACTTCTCCAGGTAGGTACTAACGACTTCTCCAGGTAGGTATTAACGACTTCTCCAGGTAGGTACTAACGACTCATCCAGGTAGGTACTAACGACTGCTACAGGTAGGTACTAACGACTTCTCCAGGTAGGTACTAACGACTTCTCCAGGTAGGTACTAATGACTGCTACAGGTAGGTACTAACGACTTCTCCAGGTCGGTACTAACGACTTCTCCAGGTAGGTACTAACGACTTCTCCAGGTAGGTACTAACGACTGCTACAGGTAGGTACTAACGACTGCTCCAGGTAGGTACTAAAGACGGCTACAGGTAGGTACTAACGACTTCTCCAGGTAGGTACTAACGACTTCTCCAGGTAGGTACTAACGACTCCTCCAGGTAGGTACTAACGACTGCTACAGGTAGGTACTAACGACTTCTCCAGGTAGGTACTAACGACTTCTCCAGGTAGGTACTAACGACTGCTCCAGGTAGGTACTAACGACTGCTCCAGGTAGGTACTAAAGACGGCTACAGGTAGGTACTAAAGACTGCTCCAGGTAGGTACTAAAGACTGCTCCAGGTAGGTACTAAAGACTGCTCCAGGTAGGTACTAAAGACTGCTCCAGGTAGGTACTAAAGACCGCTCCAGGTAGGTACTAAAGACTGTTCCAGGCAGGTACTAAAGACTGCTCCAGATATGTACTAAAGACTGTTCCAGGTAGGTACTAAAGACTGCTCCAGGTAGGTACTAACGACCTCTCCAGGTAGGTACTAACTACCTCTCCAGGTAAGTACTAACGACTTCTCCAGGTAGGTACTAACGACCTCTCCAGGTAGGTACTAAAGACTGCTCCAGGTAGGTACTAAAGACTGCTCCAGGTAGGTACTAACGACTGCTCCAGGTAGGTACAAAAGACTCCTCCAGGTAGGTACTAACGACTTCTCCAGGTAGGTACTAACGACTGCTCCAGGTAGGTACTAACGACTGCTCCAGGTAGGTACTAAAGACTGCTCCAGGTAGGTACTAACAACTTCTCCAGGTAGGTACTAAAGTCTGCTCCCGGTAGGTACTAACGACTGCTCCAGGTAGGTACTAAAGACTGCTGCAGGTAGGTACTAACGACTGCTCCAGGTAGGTATTAACGACTGCTCCAGGTAGGTACTAAAGACTGCTCCAGGTAGGTACTAACAACTTCTCCAGGTAGGTACTAACGACTGCTACAGGTAGGTACTAACGACTGCTCCAGGTAGGTACTAAAGACGGCTACAGGTAGGTACTAAAGACTGCTCCAGGTAGGTACTAAAGACTGCTCCAGGTAGGTACTAAAGACTGCTCCAGGTAGGTACTAAAGACCGCTCCAGGTAGGTAGTAAAGACTGTTCCAGGCAGGTACTAAAGACTGCTCCAGATATGTACTAAAGACTGTTCCAGGTAGGTACTAAAGACTGCTCCAGGTAGGTACTAACGACCTCTCCAGGTAGGTACTAACTACCTCTCCAGGTAGGTACTAACGACTGCTCCAGGTAGGTACTAAAGACTGCTCCAGGTAGGTACTAACGACTGCTCCAGGTAGGTACAAAAGACTGCTCCAGGTAGGTACTAACGACTTCTCCAGGTAGGTACTAATAACTGCTCCAGGTAGGTACTAACGACTTATCCATGTAGGTACTAAAGACTGCTGCAGGTAGGTACTAACGAATGCTCCAGGTAGGTATTAACGACTGCTCCAAGTAGGTACTAAAGACTGCTCCAGGTAGGTACTAACGACTGCTCCAGGTAGGTACTAAAGACTGCTCCAGGTAGGTTCTAAAGACTGCTCCAGGTAGGTACTAAAGACTGCTCCAGATAGGTAGTAAAGACTGCTCCAGGCAGGTACTAAAGACTGCTCCAGATATGTACTAAAGACTGTTCCAGGTAGGTACTAAAGACTGCTCCAGGTAGGTTCTAACGACCTCTCCAGCTAGGTACTAACTACCTCTCCAGGTAGGTACTAAAGACTGCTCCAGATAGGTACTAAAGACTGCTCCAGGTAGGTACTAACGACTGCTGACTGTGAACATATTCAGTCTCCCGTTAGGACACATGACATAACTAACTGCTCTATGTACAGGTTGGATCTGAACCACGGTCTCCCCCTCCAGAAACTAACTGTTACATCAGCCGTGTAATGTTAGCACTGGAACTATAGAGCCACTGTTACATCAGCAGTGTAATGTTAGCACTGGAACTATAGAGCCACTGTTACATCAGCCGTGTAATGTTAGCACTGGAACTATAGAGCCACTGTTACATCAGCCGTGTAATGTTAGCACTGGAACTATAGAGCCACTGTTACATCAGCAGTGTAATGTTAGCACTGGAACTATAGAGCCACTGTTACATCAGCCGTGTAATGTTAGCACTGGAACTATAGAGCCACTGTTAAATCAGTATAGGATGTTAGTTCGGCCCATTATTGTAAATATCCCAGACACGCAGACATGGGACATGTAGTTTGAGGCCCAATATTGTAAATATCCCAGACATGCAGACATGGGACATGTGGTTTGAGGCCCAATATTGTAAATATCCCAGACATGCAGACATGGGACATGTGGTTTGAGGCCCATTATTGTAAATATCCCAGACACGCAGACATGGGACATGTGGTTTGAGGCCCATTATTTTGGATTGAGGCTTGTGTTTATCCTTTATCCTCCTGTATCTAATCAGACACAATCCAGTATGAACCCCCCGTTGTCTTGGTAACTTCTCTCTCTGTCTCTCTCTCTCTCTGTTCTGTCCTTCTATAAATACCGACGTGATGTGTTCTAGAACTAAACTCCTCCTTGTGGGTCTATGGTTCAACAGTTCTGGTGTGAAACTGTTTGAAGCGTTTAATAACGATGACTGGAGAACACAGTGAAGAACTGTATATCACGTTGTCACCCTATTCCCTTCAA
>NW_027012613.1:0-18833 GCF_036934945.1 Oncorhynchus masou masou
GTGGTGAAGGCCACTGCCCTCCGGGACATTAACAATCCCCTGCCTGTGTGGGATCACAAGCCAGTCCCACAGAACCTCTACACACTATGTCCTTTGTCTGTCTCTCTCTTCATTTCCATGTCCATCCTTGTTACCTGTGTGGGATCACGTACCAGTCCCACAAAACTTCTACACACTCCTGTCCATTTGTCTGTCTCTCTCTTCATTTCCATGTCTATCCTTGTTAATAAAATCGGAAAATTAGGTTGGAATATTGAGGGACAGGTAAAGTCAGGCTGGTTTGTTGTCTCTAGCTAGCTATCCAGGTCAGAGGTCATGGGTGTCAAATGAGTCTGTAATATCTTACCATGATCATGTCCTCATAGGTCAGAAACAGGATGTTGTACTGGTCTCTCTTACTGTGCCACTTCGATGTGGTCGAACCAGACGAAGCACCAACTGTAGATCAGTAACAGGGTCATACAGGTCAATACAGTATCTTGCGGATTGTCAAAAGTAGTGTAACTGTGAAAAAGGGGGTGATATTTTAGAACACAGGCTGTCGTGGGGTCATAACAGGCATGTGTCCCACATGGTACCCATCCCCTATTTGGACTGGGAGCCCATGAAGCCATGGTGAAAATGAGTTCACTATGTAGGCAATAGGCTATTCATTTGGGACAAAACCAATGGTGTTATATGAATGATGTCTTCACTCTACCATTCCCTGCTAACCACTGGTCCAGAAAGTCCTCGAAACTCTTTGGGGTCTCCAACATGGCCCAGTTAAAACACCAGTGATAGTAGGAAGTCACGTTGTCCTTCGGGTTCCGCATCACATAGATCATCTGAGAATGAGAATATTTACAGCCCTACGGGCCTCCGTGTAGGACACACAGATACACATATACAGACACACACATCACAACTCTGTTAACATTCTCATTCTATCCTCCTTGTGCCTACCTTGCCTTCTTGTCCCTCAGGCCTGGCGGCATTAGGACAGGGTGAGGTGGGAGGCGAATAGACGCGGGTTAGCGTAAGGAGTAGTCGGTGCGTTTTCCAATATACTCCAGCCACGGCATCATCTCCAAGTTGTTGGGATAGATATCACCCATCTCTGACTCACAGATAGAAGTGATGATCTGCTGTGTCCAGATGGTTCCTGCAGGTTAGGAAAGGTGTCAGTCATAAAGCTGGGCCCGACTCGGTGGAAAGGGGATTCGAAAAACAACAAAGCGGTCACCCTGCCAGAGCTGAAAGGGCTGGAGTAAAAACAAGCACTAAGACAGTTTAACTATTTCCTCATGAGAAACATTTAAGTTATATATATTACCCAAAACATACCTCCAGGCTGTGTATTGTTTATTTGACCAAGGAGAGTGATGAAGTGCTGCATCAGATAACCTGGCCTTCACAATCACTCGATCTCAACAACCCAAGTGAGATGGTTTGGGATGAGTTGGACCGCAGAGTGAAGGAAAAGCAGCCAACAAGTGCTCAGCATATGTGGGAACTCCTTCAAGACTGTTAGAAAAGCATTCCTTATGAAGCTGGTTGAGGGAATGCCAGAGTGTGCAACGCTGTCATCAAGGTAAAGGGAAGCTACTTTGAAGAATCTTAAATATAAAATAGATTTAGATTTGGTGTGTTCAAACTTTTGACTGCTACTTTTATATATATAACACACAAACTCATTTAAAGGTTCTTCTTTATTTGTATTTTCATGTTGAAACCAAAAAAAGTGTTAAACAAATCTAAATCTATTTTATATTTTAGATTCTTCAAAGTAGCTACCCTTTACCTTGATGACAGCGTTGCACACTCTTGGCATTCCCTCAACCTGCTTCATGAAAAATGCTTTTCCAACAGTCTGAAGGAGTTCCCACATATGCTGAGCACTTGTTGGCTGCTTTTCCTTCACTCTGCGGTCCAACTCATCCCAAACCATCTCACTTGGGTTGTTGAGATCGAGTGATTGTGAAGGCCAGGTTATCTGATGCAGCACTTCATCACTCTCCTTGGTCAAATAAACAATACACAGCCTGGAGGTATGTTTTGGGTAATTTTTCTGTTGAAAAACTAAAGATAGTCCCCCTAGCGTAAACCAGATGGGATGACGTATTGCTGCAGAAGCTGTGGTACCCAAAGGGTGCTCGTTAAGTGTGTCTTGAAATGTAAATAAATCACTGTTTTACAGTGCCAACAGCAAATCACCCACACACCATCCACCTCCTCCTCCATGCTTCATGGTGGGAACCATACATGAGAGATAATCCGTTCACCTCCTCTGCGTCTCACAAAGGCCAGAGCGGTTGGAACCAAAAATCTCAAATTTAGACTCAGACCAAAGGACAGATTTCCGGTCTAATGTCCATTGGACTCGTGTTTCTTGGCCCAAGCAAGTCTCTTCTTATTATTGGTGTCCTGTTTAGTAGTGATTTCTTTGCAGCACATTACGACCATGAAAAGGAAAAGGCTGCTGAAGTTCTATCAACACATCAACTGTAGTACTCACGCTGCTAAAACACTCAACCACTGCTACTCCAACTTCTGGGATGCAAAAGCCAAGTGTGTAAAGCTGTCATCAAGGATAAAGTGGCTACTTTGAAGAATCTTAATTAATATAAAATATAATTTGATTTGTTTTACAATTGTTTGGTTACTACATTATTCCATATGTGTTATTTCATAGTTTTGATGTCTTCACTATTATTCTACAATGTAGAATAAAACCCTGGAATGAGTAGGTGTGTCCAAACTTTTAATTTTGGTAATTTTGCTGTGGTCTCTTCAAAGCTTTTTTCCAGAGCTGTATATATTTACTGTACCTTTTTCTCCCCAATTGGTAGTTAGTCTTGTCCCATCGCTGCAACTCCCGTGCGGACTCGGGAGGAGTGAAGGTCCAGAACCGTGTGTCCAAATCTAAAACGACCCTGCCTTGACCGCACTGCTTTTTGACACACTGCTCGCTTTACTCGTGGATATGAATAGCCGTACCCATGTGTCCGGAGGAAACACTAGAGCGCGATAAGGACAAGGACATCACGGCCGGGCAAACCCTGCCCCTAATGTACAGCCGACCCAGATCGAACCCTGTAATGACGCCTCGAGCACTGCAGTGCCCAGACCGCTGCTCAACTTTTGTATAATTAAATTTTTCAATAATCAATGGATATCATTAATTTACAAATCCAAAAATGGATGTTCCAATCCCGGATTTCCCTTTAACTTTCTAAAATGCTGTTTTTATGCTCTCTACTTATAATGGTTTCTCAACCTCACTGATTACCTAAACAGAGCCGAGATCGCAACCTTTTTCATGGCTAGTACCCCCGTGTATGATAAGTGTTTCTAGACCATCTGAAAAGCTGTTTTTCCATCCAGCAGATTTGTCACTCACCTGACTTAGGGTAAGTGACCAGAAAGATGTCACTGTCCCGGATCTCAAAGCTCTGCAGGGAGTCAATGTGCTCAGCGTTGACCAAATCCTTCGCAAACACATAGTCCTTGTACTTGACCAGGTCATCGGTGATCTTCTCCATAATAATGGTCGTTTTGTATAAATATTAGTATCTACAGTGGATATGAATAGATATGCTACAAAGAACCAAATTAAGTTGGAAATACAGCACGTTTAGACTTTGGAACGTGTGGTAAGGTTCGCGGAGTTATTACGAGTAAGATTCACTGATGTTGCAATAATGTACACTCCCGAGTCGTCATTCTAACGCCCCGACATACATTGCAGTCGGTAAATATTCAGACCCCTTGACTCTTTCCACATTTTGTTACATTACAGCCTTATTCTACAATGGATTAAATCGTCCCTCCCCCTAATCAATCAAATGTATTACAAAAAAAAACTGAAATATTACATTTACATAAGTATTAAGACCCTATATTCAATACTTTGTTGAAGCACCTTTGGTACTGGTGATTACAGCATCGAGTCTTGGGTATGATGATACAAGCTTGGCACACCTGTAATTTGGGAGTTTCTCCCAGTCTTCTCTGCAGATCCTTTCAAGCTTTGATTGGTGGAGTACTGCAGAGACACTTGTTATACTAGTGTATACACCCTTGTGTTAAACTGGTGGTTTACACCCTTGTGTTAAACTGGTGGTTTACACCCTTGTGTTAAACTGGTGGTTTACACCTTGTGTTAAACTGGTGGTTTACACCCTTGCGTTAAACTGGTGGTTTACACCCTTGCGTTAAACTGGTGGTTTACACCCTTGCGTTAAACTGGTGGTTTACACCTTGCGTTAAACTGGTGGTTTACACCCTTGCGTTAAACTGGTGGTTTACACCCTTGCGTTAAACTGGTGGTTTACACCCTTGCGTTAAACTGGTGGTTTACACCTTGCGTTAAACTGGTGGTTTACACCCTTGCGTTAAACTGGTGGTTTACACCCTTGCGTTAAACTGGTGGTTTACACCCTTGCGTTAAACTGGTGGTTTACACCCTTGCGTTAAACTGGTGGTTTACACCCTTGCGTTAAACTGGTGGTTTACACCCTGCGTTAAACTGGTGGTTTACACCCTTGCGTTAAACTGGTGGTTTACACCCTTGCGTTAAACTGGTGGTTTACACCCTTGCGTTAAACTGGTGGTTTACACCCTTGCGTTACACCGACAGCGAGGATTTGTGAAGAGCAGAATAAACAACCTCTGCATCATCAAAACAGTTGCTTTCCGAGGTGTTAAAGTTCAGTTGTCATTGTTATGTAACTGCAGGCTGAAAAGGTACCCGTTGCCTGGCTTCGGCCCCAAGTGAGAGCAGGGGAGAGGGTAGACAGACTTCCAGTGTGTGAAGATAACCCTGAAGTGAGGGGTACACTTCTCCTCCTCTCGTCTCTCTTACCTCTCCTTCCTCCCCTCTGTTCCTCTGGGTAGGAGTTAAAACCGGACTGGGTCTGGAGAGATGAACCTCTCCCACTGCCTTTCTCCCTGGCCCTGAGAAGGTACAGAAACGCAGACATGTTGATTCTGCTGTCACAGACAAGGGTGTATAATACCAAGCTGAGACCAGTGTCGGTACAGAGATTTGTCAAGTAGGCCCACGTCTGAGACGGAGCAAATAAAGTTGACCATACATCATCTGACTTTAAGACGAAACGGATGGATGGGTTACTGTCATGAGGTGTTTTGATAAACTACACTTCCTAAACACAATCATATTGCCATAGTAGGTCATTTCAGAGAGAGAAAAGCCAGACGGTGAGCCACCAGAGGTTCTGACAGTAGCACTGCATCTAGTAAAAGCTGTGGAATTTACATTTCCTAAACACAACAATAAGCAAAGTGTATCTAGCAATATAGCTCATCCAGCAGCTCCTGCAGTTAGGAATGGCGCCGAAGGAAAAGGCCGTTTTTTACGATCCCGTAACCAATTGCGTGTTTTTTCACGTTATTTGTAACTTACTTTGTACATAATGTTTCTGCCACCTTGTCTCATGACCGAAAAGAGCTTCTAGATATCAGGACAGCGATTACTCACCCTGTACTGGAGGAATAATTTTTTCTTCAACAAGTCAGACGAGAAGAATTTACTTCAGACGCTCGACAAGGCCCTCATCCCCGTCATTCGCAGGAGAAAGAGACAGGGGTATCGGGGACGAAGGTCTGGGTGCCTTGTAAGGATCCGACGCCGAGAGGGTAATCTACCTTTACCATCGGTCCTATTAGCCAACGTACAATCAATCGATAATAAAATAGACAAACTACGATCACCTATATAGTCTACCAACGGACATTAGAAACTGTAATATCTTATGTTTCACCGAGTCGTGGCTGAATGACGACATGAACAACATACAGCTGGCGGGTTTTACACTGTCTTGGCAGGATCGAACAGCGGCCTCTGGTAAGACAAGGGGCAACGGACTATGTACTGTATATTTGAAAACAACAGCTGGCGCACGAAATCTGAGGAAGTCTCAAGGTTTTGCCTGCCTGAGGTAGAGTATCTCATGATAAGCTGTAGACCACACTATTTACCAAGAGAGTTTATCTGTATTTTTTGCAGCTGTCTATATACCACCACAAACCATTGCTGGCACTAAGACCGCACTCAATGAGCTGTATAAGGCCATAAGCAAACAGGAAACCGCTCATCCAGAGGCGGCGCTGATAGTGGCCGGAGACTTTAATGCAGGGAAACTTTAATCCATTTTACCTCATTTCTATCAGCATGTCACATGTGTAACCAGAGGAAAAAAACTCTAGACCACCTTTACTCCATACACAGAGACGCGTACAAAGCTCTCCCTCGCCCTCCATTTGGCAAATCTGACCATCATTCTATCCTCCTGACTCCTGCTTACAAGCAAAAACTAAAGCAGGAAGCACCAGTGACTCGGTCAATAAGAAAGTGGTCAGATGAAGCAGATGCTAAACTACAGGACTGTTTTGCTATCACAGACTGGAACATGTTCCGGGATTCTTCAGATGGCATTGAGGAGTACACCACATCAGTCACTGGCTTCATCAATAAGTGCATCGATGACGTTGTCCCCACAGTGACCGTACGTACATACCCCAACCAGAAGCCATGGATTACAGGCAAGATCCGCACTGAGCTAAAGGGTAGAGCTGCCGCATTCAAGGAGCGGGACTCTGACCCGGAAGCTTATAAAAAAATCTTGCTATGCCCTCCGACGAACCATCAAACAGGCAAAGCATCAATACAGGGCTAAGATTGAATTGTACTACACCAGCTCCGACGCTCGTCAGATGTGGCAGGGCTTGCAAACCATTACAGACTACAAAGGAATCACAGCAGCAAACTGCCAAGTGACACAGGCTTACCAGGAAAGCTAAATGACTTCTTTGCTCGCTTCGAGAGCAAGTAACACTGATACATGCATGACAGCATCAGCTGTTCCAGAAGACTGTGATCACGCTCTCCGTAGCCGATGTGAGGAAGACCTTTAAACAGGTCAACATTCTCAAGGCCGCAGGGCCAGACAGATTACCAGGACGTGTACTGTGAGCATGCGCTGACAAACTGGCAAGTGTCTTCACTGACATTTTCAACCTCTCCCTGTCTGAGTCTGTAATACCAACATGTTTCAAGCAGACCACCATAGTCCCTGTGCCCAACAACACGAAGGTAACCTGCCTAAAGGACTAGCGACCCATAGCACTCAAGTCTGTAGCCATGAAGTGCTTTGAAAGGCTGGTCATGGCTCACATCAACACCATTATCCCAGAAACCCTAGACCCACTCCAATTTGCATACCGCCCAAACAGATCCACAGATGATGCAATCTCTATTGCACTCCACACTGCCCAGTACCACCTGGGCAAGAAGCAATGGTAGACTGGCCGTCGGGAGCAACAGGACATTTCCCGGTGGCCTGAGGGTCGCTTTTGGCCTGTCCCGAATAGTCAACTTGACCAGCGATAATATAGCAAGAAGGAATGAGTTGACGGAGAATCCACGTATCAGGCGCGACTCTCTCGCTACAGTGTCCCCGCGCCAAAAAAATGACATCAGCTCTCTCCGCGACGCACATAGCAACCGTCTCTACCTGCTTCTCTACGGATAACATTTGGACACGTCGCGCGGCGAAATGGACGGTCAGAAGAGGAAAGGCGGAGCAGAGAGGGAGAGAATAAAACAAGAGAAATGCCCTTTGCCACAGACGCAGCTAAATAAACGACATGTTCAGGGACCAGGTTGGTCAAAAACACCAGCTAAACCACACACACACACAGTGACACCCAGCATGGCTAGCTAAGTAGCCTAGGTAATAATAGTGACACAACGGCCGGTAGGCGAAACAGTTTGCACAGTCTTACGTCTTCGTGGAGGAATTATATAATAGCAACATAGCGATCATAATATGCCATTGAAGGCAATATGTTTCAACTAGTAAAACATCGTAAAAAAAAAATAGTAAACCTAGACTATGGACTTGCTGGCATTCGGTCATGACTCATGCCGCATACGCTGGGGAAAGCGCACATACACTGTACAGAGAAACAGGCTACAGTAACCTAACCATAATGCATGCATGAACGTAACACAGTCAGTAGCCTGTGTGACACAGCACAGGCAATGACAAAGATCATTAGCACCATTAGTACCAGCTCTACTACAATAATATCCAGCTCTGGGGGGGGGGGAGGAATGAAAAGATCACGATGTACAGACACCAGTGAGTAAACATTGAGTAAGTAAACATTATCATTATCAAACATTATCTAAGTAAACAGTGAGTAAACATTGTAATCTACATTTTTTTGTTGTTGTTGTAGGAGGAGTTCATTTTCGACTTTTGTACTATGCTTACATTGTTGTAGCTTATGTTCAAGTTCAGTGGATGTTGTGAAGATTTTTGATGCTTGAATATAAAGATAATCATTTGACCATTTGAGCTAACTCTGTATATCTCATTCTCTTTAAAAAAAAAGTGTAGTCTAATAGTTTGGTGTGTCGAGCCTTGTGCATTTCTATGTGCTATGATTGGTATATTCCTAGTGAGTTTATGAGGGTGCAGCCATAGCCATACATTACCTTGAAAACTCAGGTTACTTGTTGGTCAGCCCAAATGTTTGTATTTTGTAATGTGGATAACTTTTCCAAGATGAACATAGTAGCCAAATGTACAACTAGTTTGTACCCGTTACATCAACAAATAGGCTTGGACTACAACATTTGCGTTCAGGTGGTTTGCGTGAACAGGGTGACCTGGGATGGAGTCAAACTCCCAGCCTGAATTATTGTTTCAGTCCGCCCTGACAAGAGGAACACCTACGTGAGAATGCTGTTCATCGACTACAGCTCAGTGTTCAACACCATAGTGCCCTCCAAGGTCATCACTAAGCTCAGGACCCTGGGACTAAACACCTCCCTCTGCTACTAAACCCTGGACCTCCTGACGGCCGCCCCCAGGTGATAAGGGTAGGCAACACCACACCCGCCACGCTGACCCTCAACACGGGGGACCCCTCAGGGGTGCGTGCTTAGTCCCCTCTTGAACTCCTTGTTCACCCACAACTGCGTGGCCACGCACAACACCAACACAGTCGCGAAGAAAGTACGACAACGCCTCTTCCCCTCAGGAGGCTGAAAAGATTTGGCATGGGTCCTCAGATCCTCAAAAGTTATACAGCTACACCACTGAGAGCATCCTGACTGATTGCATCACCGCCTGGTATGGGAACTGCTTGGCATCCAACCACAAGGCATTCGAGAGTAATGCGTACAGCCCAGTACATCACCGGAGCCAAGCTCCTGCCATTCAGGACCTCTATACCAGGCGGTGTCAGAGGAAAGTCTGGTCGTCGAGGACATTGATTAAGGAAGCACCACACACCGGTCAGATTCAGAGGGGTTGGGTTAAATGCGGGAGGACACATTTCAGTTGAATGCATTCAGTGCAACTGACTAGGTATCCCCCTTTCCTTCCCCGATCCTGCTAAATAGTTAAGCAAATAGCAACCCGAACCGTCTGCATTTGACCCTATTGCAGGAACTCTCTTGACTCATCTCATATGTGGCTGATACTGTTAATTATCTATCCTGTTGCCCTCTGCCACGACCTCAACCTATAATGTCAGTGGCGGTCAGTGTCATTTAAAATGAGGGAGGGTGATTATTATTTAAAAAAATTGCATGGCCTTATTTCTATTACAACATATTGGATGACTGTCATTCATATTCCATTCACCAGTTCAATGTAACAGTGACAGGTTTAGGTTACTGTCATTCATATTCACCCCAGTTCAATGTTACATTGATAGGTTTAGGCTACTGTCATTCATATTCACCCAGTTCAATGTAACAGTGATAGGTTTAGGTTACTGTCATTCATATTCCAGTTCAATGTTACAGCGATAGGTTTAGGTTACTGTCAGTTCAATGTAACAGTGACATTCATATTCACCCAGGTTTAGGTTACTGTCATTCATATTCCATTCACCCAGTTCAATGTAACAGCAATAGGTTTAGGTTACTGTCATTCATATTCACCCAGTTCAATGTAACAGTGATAGGTTTAGGCTACTGTCATTCATATTCACCCAGTTCAATGTAACAGTGATAGAAGTTTAGTTACTGTCATTCATATTCACCCAGTTCATAACAGTTTTTAGGTTACTGTCATTCATATTCACCCAGTTCAATGTAACAGCGATAGGGTTTAGGTTACTGTCATTCATATTCACTGTCCACCCAGTTCAATGTTGACAGGTTTAGGTTACTGTAACAGTTCAATGTAACATGAGGTTTAGGTTACTGTCATTCATATTCACCAGTTCAATGTAACAGCGACAGGTTTGGTTACTGTCATTCATATTCACCCAGTTCAATGTAACAGTGACAGGTTTAGGTTACTGTCATTCATATTCACCCAGTTCAATGTAACAGCGACAGGTTTAGGTTACTGTCATTCATATTCACCCAGTTCAATGTAACAGCGATAGGTTTAGGTTACTGTCATTCATATTCACCCAGTTCAATGTAACAGCGACAGGTTTAGGTTACTGTCATTCATATTCACCCAGTTCAATGTAACAGTGACAGGTTTAGGTTACTGTCATTCATATTCACCCAGTTCAATGTAACAGCGACAGGTTTAGGTTACTGTCATTCATATTCACCCTGTTCAATGTAACAGCGACAGGTTTAGGTTACTGTCATTCATATTCCATTCACCCGGTTCAATGTAACAGCGATAGGTTTAGGCTAATGATTCTAAAATGTTCCCTATCCCCATCATGAGGTTGCTACAACCTAGCCTATGAATAAAAGTTTACAACGAGGAGCACAGGTCGAGGGAAATGTGAGTAATCAAGGTGACAGACGGTGACACATTCATTACCACCTTGCACACTCCCATTATATATATATATAGCCAAGCTATTGTTACTATGTAGGCCTGTATATATTCCTCGTGGAATTATTTTTCTCTCTGCATTGTTGAGAATGGCCGTAAATAAGCGATCTGATCCACTGTTAGTCGACACCTGTTGTTTATTATGAAGTATGTGACAAATACATTTAGATTGACACATCCAGTAGGTGGCGCACTGGTGCATTTTTCCGGACATTACCCCCAGTTGATACAGCTCTGACGTCAATGCGTTCCTGAGCATGCCTACAAGGCTTGAAAATAAACAAAGACCGAAAGCGGGCGATTGATCATTAAGCTGCCATAAACTTAACTTAAAATACTTTCGAAACCATTTTTAGGTACTACAAACCCCCAGCATCTGAAGAAAGACGTCTCTACAGCCATGGAAAACGCATTGTTGATGCGAGTGAGTGTTTTTTCCGATCAGGGAGGAAGAAAATACATGGAGGATGTTACCGGAGGTAGTAAGGAGCCCGAGCCGGGGAAGACGAGCTGAACTCGGACGAACAAGAGGAGACCAAAGGGAATAGCTCGACGGCCGACATTGTGCCGGAGAAGCCTGAAAACGAGCATCAAGATCGGACTGCACACCACGATCCTCTATCTGCCTCTGCATCCACTACAGTTACATGGACACAAAATGTACAAAATGGGAACCAACGTTTTGCAGCTGCTGCACTGGCAGGGTCGAAAGTGGAGAGTACTCCGGCTGTGACCAAGAGCGATAACCACCCCAGCGCTCAGTGGCTTTCTTCGCGGTGTTTGATGGCCACGGAGGCCGCGAAGCAGCGCAATTCGCAAGGGACTATTTGTGGGAATTCATCAAGAAACAGCGGGGCTTTTTGGTCCAAGGATGATGAAGAAGTGTGTGCAGCTATTCGGAAAGGTTTCGTTGCCTGCCACCATGCCATGTGGAAAAAGCTACGTAAGTTAAATAATCATTAATGCGTCTATCTAGCGTTGTACATTGGGATTAGTGTTTTTTAAATGCATCTAGTGCAAACAAAGAATGAAATGGCCACCACAGGCTGAATGTGTGGTTTGGGTTCTCGAGCTTGGCTAGTAAAATAAATATACCACGGCTTGCCATCTGTCTGTAGAGCAAAGAAAAAGACACCCCATGATTCTCTAACCCCCCAAACTATCAGGTCACACTCAACAGGGCGAGGGGGTTCCGTAAATTAGTGATGGGAAGTTGAGCTCTTTTTTACTGACTCGGATCTTTTCGAATCGTCAAAATCTTCATCAAAAGAAAAGTCCAAATCTATCGACTCATTTCGTAATGCCTAGAGCCCTACCTGCGAACTGAAATCTCGAAAGAGTCATGATTCTACAAGCCTCTCTTTCACATTTATCTAACTAGGCAAGTCAGTTAAGAACAAATTCTTATTTACAATGACGGCCTAGGAACAGTGTGTTAACTGCCTGTTCAGGGGCAGATGTCTACCTTGTCAGCTCTGGGATTCGATCCAGCAACCTTCGGTCCAACGCTCTTACCACGAGGCAACCTGCCACCCCATGTCCTTCATCATAGGGGTTTGCTTATTGAAGCTGTCATTTGTGATAGACTTGTTTTTCTTGTTTCCACTTTGTTGATTACTATTCATACAAATAAGAATATTTCTTGATACATTTGAAACGAGCTCTAGTTGTGTCCTCAACCGAACTAGATTGTTAACGACTCTTGAATGTATTGCTTGTCTTCGATGAGCACACACTCCACTGAATAACTGAGCTGGTGATTGATTGCTTTTGATTGATTGATTGATTGATTGCTTGCAGATAGTCACTGATTCCTTCCAAACCACTCATTGTTGAATTTGTGATTTCCAACTTGTTGTGTAATGTTTATCGCCAATGAGCACCGATACCTTTTATCTATAATTTCTCTTCATATGACAATGATTAAAAAGCGCAGTAAATTGTTTGACTTGATTCATGATGATGATGATTGCTAGCTAAGATTTTGAAAGTATGACGTTGACATGATAAGTCCAATCAAAGCGACAGTAGATATAATGTGATTTGATGTAATTTTACCTGTGGTCAATCTGGAGCCTTCTTGGATGAGCACTTCTAATGTAACTCTATGGCAGCACCCAAGTGGCTTGAATTTTCAAGCTCTACTCTTAGATTTGGCAGTGAGGTAGTGTCCCCATGAGTGACAGAACACTGAGCCAATCATGGCGCAACTAGAGAACATTAACCAACCCCTAGGCTCCGTATTGTCCGCTGGCTGCCCCACCACCACAGAAAGCACTGAGCTCGGCTGAACCACACCTGCGGTTTGGAGCTGCCTTACTCAAGAAAGCAAAAAAAGTGACCATGTTTGTATGGAGGCTTAATTAACTCCATTTAGTATATATATTTTTAATTTACATTTGTTTTAAAACTGATATATGACATGTATTAATGCCAAAATAACACGCAAAACAGCTCTGCCCCACCTTCCCTGAGTGACGGGCCGCCACTGATGCTCATGTGGGCATATGACAGCAGACAGTTGGTAGTCGGAGCAGGTGTATGGAGCTGCTGAGTCAAAGGAGTCTGTTAATCCTATTAGAAAGTAACCTATCCCAGTCCTCTTCAGTAAAGTGAACTACTAAGCTATATGGAATTGTTTTAAGAAGGTCATACCAAGGATAATTTTGCTATTTTATTTTGAATTTTAAGATCCTTGTTGAAGTATCTAAAAATGTTTTGATGGACATTTTTATTTGTCATACTGCTATTAGCCCATAGAAACTTGAATAACAGATAGTCCTTACTGCTATTAGCCCATAGAACCACGTTGAATAACAGATAGTCCTTACTGCTGTTAGCCCATAGCACATAGAATAACAGATAGTCCTTACTGCTATTAGCCCATAGAAACACATTGAATAACAACCTTAGATTAGCCCATAGAAACACATTGAATAACATGTAGTCCTTACTGCTATTAGCCCATAGAAACACATTGAATAACAGATAGTCCTTACTGCTATTAGCCCATAGAAACACATTGTTGAATAACATATAACAGTAGTCCTTACTGCTATTAGCCCATAGAAACACATTGAATAACAGATAGTCCTTACTGCTATTAGCCAATAGAAACACATTGAATAACAGATAGTCCTTACTGCCTATTAGCCCATATAAACATTGAATAACAGATAGTCCTTACTGCTATTAGCCCATAGAAACACATTGAATAACATATAGTCCTTACTGCTATTAGCCCATAGAAACACATTGAATAACAGATAGTCCTTACTGCTATTAGCCCATAGAAACACATTGAATAACATATAGTCCTTACTGCTATTAGCCCATGAAACACATTGAATAACAGATAGTCCTTACTGCTATTAGCCCATATAAACACATTGAATAACATATAGTCCTTACTGCTATTAGCCCATAGAAACACACAGATTCCTTACTGCTAATATAAACACATTGAATAACAGTCCTTACTGCTATTAGCCCATAGAAACACATTGAATAACAGATAGTCCTTACTGCTATTAGCCCATAGAAACACATTGAATAACAGATAGTAACGGATAGTCCTTACTGCTGTTAGCCCATAGAAACACTTAACAGATAGTCCTTACTGCTATTAGCCCATAGAAACACATTGAATAACAGATAGTCCTTACTGCTATTAGCCCATAGAAACACATTGAATAACAGATAGTCCTTACTGCTATTAGCCCATAGAAACACATTGAATAACAGATAGTCCTTACTGCTATTAGCCCATAGAAACATTGAATAACAGGTAGAAAGCCCATATAAACATTGAATAACATATAGTCCTTACTGCTATTAGCCCATAGAAACACATTGAATAACAGATAGTCCTTACTGCTATTAGCCCATAGAAACACATTGAATAACAGATAGTCCTTACTGCTATTAGCCCATAGAAACACATTGAATAACATATAGTCCTTACTGCTATTAGCCCATAGAAACACATTGAATAACAGTAGTCCTTACTGCTATTAGCCCATAGAAACACATTGAATAACAGATAGGTCTTACTGCTATTAGCCCATAGAAACACATTGAATAACAGATAGTCCTTACTGCTATTAGCCCATAGAAACACATTGAATAACAGATAGTCCTTACTGCTATTAGCCCATAAACACATTGAATAACATATAGTCCTTACTGCTAGTCACATTGACAGATAGTCTTTACTGCTATTAATAAAACACATTGAATAACAGATAGTCCTTACTGCTATTAGCCCATAGAAACACATAGAATAACAGATTCGCTACATGGAAGAACGGATAGTCCCACCAAACAATATTTAACAAGTTTGTTCTGAAGTGTCTATCATATCTGAGAGGGAGATGAGAAAGATCGGGAAACATTTAAATTAATTATTTGTACATTTTTTGTCACTATAAACAGTCTTCATATATACTTCCATTCCTTTAGTTTAACTGGTGCTGGAGGACCTAGAGCAAAACAACCGGCAGGTACATGTTCATGAGAGTCTCACCTTTACACCGAGGGGTCACCGGTCATGTTAAACTTGTTTTATTTTGCTAGTTGGATTTCCCCAGGGGCCTGGACATCGACATTAGTTAAGAGCTAGAAGTTAGTTTGTACCTTTTATGTTGTGATTCTCACTAAATGTGTTGTTGTCTTCTCACCCTATTAAAACCCCACAATCAATAAACAGTTCATGAAGCTCTCTCAGCCTATCGATCAACATATTGCAAACAAATCATCTTGAACTAAAAACGGCATACCTGCATGTCATCGTCTTCTCTCATTTTGTGGCACCGACGTGAGTGTTTATGGCTAGTGGTGTTACGTTTTATACAGGAGCTCTGAGGAATGCTTCAAAACTCTGAGGCAGATAATGCTGCGTTCAAAACAACTGGGAACTCAGGAAAAATACGAGGTCAAATCATGAGGTCAGTGATCTTCGGGTCAGAAAGTTGGAGCTCTAGAAAGAGGCCAGAGTTCGCGAGTTGGAATTCTGAGTTGGATGATCGTTCAAATCCAATTTTCCCAGTTGTGGCTTTTTATTTTTTTACATTTCAGTTCCTGTTTGTTTTGAACACACTGAAGTTGGAAAGATTAATTTGAACACATGTTTTTTCAAACCGTGTGTTGTAATATATGAGATCACACTGATTTTAGTCGTAGTTCCAGTGCTTTCTTCGATTCCAAGCTGATTTCAAACACCGACCTCTACTGGACAATCGTACTTTATTTTTAATTTTTTAATTTTACCTTTATTTAGCTTGGCAAGTCAGTTAAGAACAAATTCTTATTTTTATTCTTATGTAGTTCAGATTTTTGTACTAAGTTTCACTTGACCGGAGGGACGTGAGGGTATTTGGTTCAAATAATTTGTTTTATTTAGTATAGTATGAAGCTTCTGTCTTAAGCATCCTTAAATAATAACATTATGTTTTTTGAAAAATAGTCACCTTGACCGCATCAAAGGGGGAAGCATGATGTAAGATGTGAGCCTGGTATTCCAACTGATTATAGGTTTCTGAGCCAACGACCTTCTGCTGCGCCACAGAGTTTGATGAAAACAGTGGAGGAGGAGAAAAAAAAGTCTCTGATAATCACACACTGCTATTTTATTGCTGACCAGCAGATGTCACTGATGTGCATTGCAAACGGATAATGAAGTAATGAACCATTTTTTTTTTTGGCATAGATCTAACAGGCCAAACAAACTTCAAAATGAACGAGTCACTCGGGAAAAAACAAATTTTGACTCCTTGAGTCAGTAAAAAGAGAAGTTTATAAAATAACTAATGGTTCACAAACGGCACAAGCTACATGAATGGATTTTCCCATGAGTGCCTTCCTCTGTTTGCTGATACACATGACAATGGTTCAGCTGCGTGTTTGGAAAGAGTTGATGACGGCTGTTTGACCTCGATGACATAACAAATCAGGTTTATTGCTGGAGGAGGCAGGCCAGTCAGCATGTGAGATCTGATATTGTTGGTTGTGAAGGAGAGTGTATGAAGCAGCATATTCTACCCCCCCCTTCCGCTGAGGTAAAATGATTGTTACCCCTTCTCTTATCATTTGATGAACAAGTCTCTTGGCCTATCAGCTGTGAGGGCAGTCGTATTTAGGGCGATCATCAGCGATTCGCTCTGGTTCTTTTGACTGCCCTGTCAAGTCACTAGAAAACAGTGGATCCAAACTGTAATCTAGACCTGGGAAAACTCAAGGATGTGCATTTGTCTTTGAGCCCAGTATTAACACATCTGATTCAACTAAATCAAGTCCTGGATTAGATGAGTCATGTGTTTGTTAGTGCTGAGTGCTGACCTGGAACAAACTTGTGCAGTAACTACTTGTTATGCCAATGGATGTGTCACTAATGATACCCTATACCAAGGCTGCTCAACCCCGTTCCTGGAGAGATACCCTCCTGTAGGTTTTAACACCAACCCTGTTCCTGGAGAGATACCCTCCTGTAGGTTTTAACACCAACCCTGTTCCTGGAGAGATACCCTCCTGTAGGTTTTAACTCCAACCCTGTTCCCGGAGAGATACCCTCTTGTAGGTTTTAACTCCAACCCTGTTCCTGGAGAGATACCCTCCTGTAGGTTTTAACTCCAACCCTGTTCCTGGAGAGAAACCCTCCTGTAGGTTTACACTCCAACCCTGTTCCTGGAGAGATACCCTCCTATAGGTTTTAACTCCAACCCTTCCTTACTGGTTTCCTTCCCCGTGTCAAACACTAGGATTCATTATTAAGGTGACATCACCTTAACGCTCATTTTAAATACACCAATCAATGTTAACCAGATATTCTTTTACCTAATTTAAATAAGTTCTGCCTTCGAACCAACTTCGGAAAAGGGTTTGCTGAGGGGTGTGGTTTATATAGCTCGATGGCTACTTCACTGGTGCCAACATTTGACTGTAGGGTGTCGGCAAATATAATTAAAAGTTTACCCTAATCATCTATGTCAAATATTCTTGTGTTTCCCCTTTCAACTGTGTCTTGTGTTGAGCTACTTGCTGACTAGCTAGGTCTTCATCTGTGTCTGGTGTTAGCTAGTTACTGGCTGCTTGGTCTTCATCTGTGTCTGGTGTTAGCCAGTTACTGGCTAGCCAGGTCTTCATCTGTGTCTGGTGTTAGCTAGTTACTGGCTAGCTAGGTCTTCATCTGTGTCTGGTGTTAGCTAGTTACTGGCTAGCTAGGTCTTCATCTGTGTCTGGTGTTAGCTAGTTACTGGCTAGCTAGGTCTTATTCGGTGTCTGGTATGAGCTACTTGCTGGCTAGCTAGGTCTGCATCTGTGTCTGGTATGAGCTACTTGCTGGCTAGCTAGGTCTTCATCTGTGTCTGGTATGAGCTACTTGCTGGCTAGCTAGGTCTTCATCTGTGTCTGGTATGAACTACTTGCTGGCTAGCTAGGTCTTCATCTGTGTCTGGTATGAGCTACTTGCTGGCTAACTAGGTCTTCATCTGTGTCTGGTATGAGCTACTTGCTGGCTAGCTAGGTCTTCATCTGTGTCTGGTATGAGCTACTCGCTGACTAGCTAGGTCTTCATCTGTGTCTGGTGTTAGCTAGTTACTGGCTAGCTAGGTCTTCATCTGTGTCTGGTGTTAGCTAGTTACTGGCTAGCTAGGTCTTCATCTGTGTCTGGTATGAGCTACTTGCTGGCTAGCTAGGTCTTCATCTGTGTCTGTTATGAGCTACTTGCTGGCTAGCTAGGTCTTCATCTGTGTCTGGTATGAGCTACTTGCTGGCTAGCTAGTTCTTCATCTGAGTCTGGTATGAGCTACTTGCTGGCTAGCTAGTTCTTCATCTGAGTCTGTTATGAGCTACTTGCTGGCTAGCTAGTTCTTCATCTGTGTCTGGTATGAGCTACTTGCTGGCTAGCTAGGTCTTCATCTGTGTCTGTTATGAGCTACTTGTTGGCTAGCTAGGTCTTCATCTGTGTCTGGTATGAGCTACTTGCTGGCTAGCTAGTTCTTCATCTGA
>NW_027012614.1:0-18827 GCF_036934945.1 Oncorhynchus masou masou
GTCCAGCCTATCCACATCTTCTGTAGTGTACAGCCTATCCTCATCTTCTGTAGTGTCCAGCCTATCCACATCTTCTGTAGTGTACAGTGTCCAGCCCACATCTTCTGTAGTGTCCAGCCTATCCACATCTTCTGTAGTGTCAGCCTATCCACATCTTCTGTAGTGTCCAGCCTATCCACATCTTCTGTAGTGTCCAGCCTATCCACATCTTCTGTAGTGTCCAGCCTATCCACATCTTCTGTAGTGTCCAGCCTATCCACATCTTCTGTAGTGTCCAGCCTATCCACATCTTCTGTAGTGTCCAGCCTATCCACATCTTCTGTAGTGTCCAGCCTATCCACATCTTCTGTAGTGTCCAGCCTATCCACATCTTCTGTAGTGTCCAGCCTATCCACATCTTCTGTAGTGTCCAGCCTATCCACATCTTCTGTAGTGTCCAGCCTATCCACATCTTCTGTAGTGTCCAGCCTATCCACATCTTCTGTAGTGTCCAGCCTATCCACATCTTCTGTAGTGTCCAGCCTATCCACATCTTCTGTAGTGTCCAGCCTATCCACATCTTCTGTAGTGTCCAGCCTATCCACATCTTCTGTAGTGTCCAGCCTATCCACATCTTCTATCCTATCCACATCTTCTGTAGTGTCCAGCCTATCCTCATCTTCTGTAGTGTCCAGCCTATCCACATCTTCTGTAGTGTCAGCCTATCCACATCTTCTGTAGTGTCCAGCCTATCCACATCTTCTGTAGTGTCCAGCCTATCCTCATCTTCTGTAGTGTCCAGCCTATCCACATCTTCTGTAGTGTCCAGCCTATCCACATCTTCTGTAGTGTCCAGCCTATCCACATCTTCTGTAGTGTCCAGCCTATCCACATCTTCTGTAGTGTCCAGCCTATCCACATCTTCTGTAGTGTCCAGCCTATCCACATCTTCTGTAGTGTCCAGCCTATCCACATCTTCTGTAGTGTCCAGCCTATCCACATCTTCTGTAGTGTCCAGCCTATCCACATCTTCTGTAGTGTCCAGCCTATCCACATATTCAGTAGTGTCCAGCCTATCAATATCTTCAGTAGTGTCCAGCCTATCAATATCTTAAGTAGTGTCCAGCCTATATATATCTTCAGTAGTGTCCAGCCTATCCACATATTCAGTAGTGTCCAGCCTATCAATATCTTCAGTAGTGTCCAGCCTATCAATATCTTAAGTAGTGTCCAGCCTATCTATATCTTCAGTAGTGTCCAGCCTATCAATATCTTCAGTAGTGTCCAGCCTGTCTATCTTCAGTAGTGCACAGCCTGTCTATATCTTCAGTAGTGTCCAGCCTATCTATATCTTCAGTAGTGTCCAGCCTATCTATATCTTAAGTAGTGTCCAGCCTATCTATATCTTCAGGAGTGTCCAGCCTATCTATATCTTCAGTAGTGTCCAGCCAATCTATATCTTCAGTAGTGTCCAGCCTATCTATATCTTAAGTAGTGTCCAGACTATCTATATCTTCTGTAGTGTCCAGACTATCCACATCTTCAGTAGTGTCCAGCCAATCTATATCTTCAGTAGTGTCCAGCCTATCTATATCTTAAGTAGTGTCCAGCCTATCTATATCTTCAGTAGTGTCCAGCCTATCCACATATTCAGTAGTGTCCAGCCTATCTATATCTTCAGTAGTGTCCAGCCTATCCACATATTCAGTAGTGTCCAGCCTATCTATATCTTCTGTAGTGTCCAGCCTATCCACATCTTCTGTAGTGTCCAGCCTATCCACATCTTCTGTAGTGTCCAGCCTATCCACATCTTCTGTAGTGTCCAGCCTATCCACATCTTCTGTAGTGTCCAGCCTATCCACATCTTCTGTAGTGTCCAGCCTATCCACATCTTCTGTAGTGTCCAGCCTATCCACATATTCAGTAGTGTCCAGCCTATCAATATCTTCAGTAGTGTCCAGCCTATCAATATCTTAAGTAGTGTCCAGCCTATATATATCTTCAGTAGTGTCCAGCCTATCCACATCTTCTGTAGTGTCCAGCCTATCCACATCTTCTGTAGTGTCCAGCCTATCCACATATTCAGTAGTGTCCAGCCTATCAATATCTTCAGTAGTGTCCAGCCTATCAATATCTTAAGTAGTGTCCAGCCTATATATATCTTCAGTAGTGTCCAGCCTATCCACATATTCAGTAGTGTCCAGCCTATCAATATCTTCAGTAGTGTCCAGCCTATCAATATCTTAAGTAGTGTCCAGCCTATCTATATCTTCAGTAGTGTCCAGCCTATCAATATCTTCAGTAGTGTCCAGCCTGTCTATCTTCAGTAGTGCACAGCCTGTCTATATCTTCAGTAGTGTCCAGCCTATCTATATCTTCAGTAGTGTCCAGCCTATCTATATCTTCAGTAGTGTCCAGCCTATCTATATCTTCAGTAGTGTCCAGCCTATCTATATCTTCAGTAGTGTCCAGCCAATCTATATCTTCAGTAGTGTCCAGCCTATCTATATCTTAAGTAGTGTCAGACTATCTATATCTTCTGTAGTGTCCAGACTATCCACATCTTCAGTAGTGTCCAGCCAATCTATATCTTCAGTAGTGTCCAGCCTATCTATATCTTAAGTAGTGTCCAGCCTATCTATATCTTCAGTAGTGTCCAGCCTATCCACATATTCAGTAGTGTCCAGCCTATCTATATCTTCAGTAGTGTCCAGCCTATCCACATATTCAGTAGTGTCCAGCCTATCTATATCTTCAGTAGTGTCCAGCCTATCTATATCTTCAGTAGTGTCCAGCGTATCTATATCTTCAGTAGTGTCCAGCCTATCTATATCTTCAGTAGTGTCCAGCCTATCCACATATTCAGTAGTGTCCAGCCTATCTATATCTTCAGTAGTGCACAGCCTGTCTATATCTTGTAGTGTCCAGCCTATCCACATATTCAGTAGTGTCCAGCCTATCTATATCTTCAGTAGTGTCCAGCCTATCTATATCTTCAGTAGTGTCCAGCCTATCCACATATTCAGTAGTGTCCAGCCTATCTATATCTTAAGTAGTGTCCAGCCTATCTATATATTCAGTAGTGTCCAGCCTATCCACATATTCAGTAGTGTCCAGCCTATCCATATCTTCAGTAGTGTCCAGCCTGTCTATCTTCAGTAGTGCACAGCCTGTCTATATCTTAAGTATTGTCCAGCCTATCTATATCTTCAATAGTGTCCAGCCTATCTATATCTTAAGTAGTGTCCAGCCTATCTATATCTTCAGTAGTGTCCAGCCTATCTATATCTTCAGTAGTGTCCAGCCAATCTATATCTTCAGTAGTGTCCAGCCTATCTATATCTTAAGTAGTGTCCAGCCTATATATATCTTCTGTAGTGTCCAGACTATCCACATCTTCAGTAGTGTCCAGCCAATCTATATCTTCAGTAGTGTCCAGCCTATCTATATCTTAAGTAGTGTCCAGCCTATCTATATATTCAGTAGTGTCCAGCCTATCCACATATTCAGTAGTGTCCAGCCTATCAATATCTTCAGTAGTGTCCAGCCTGTCTATCTTCAGTAGTGCACAGCCTGTCTATATGTTCAGTAGTGTCCAGCCTATCTATATCTTCAGTAGTGTCCAGCCTATCTATATCTTAAGTAGTGTCCAGCCTATCTATATCTTCAGTAGTGTCCAGCCTATCTATATCTTCAGTAGTGTCCAGCCAATCTATATCTTCAGTAGTGTCCAGCCTATCTATATCTTAAGTAGTGTCCAGCCTATCTATATCTTCTGTAGTGTCCAGACTATCCACATCTTCAGTAGTGTCCAGCCAATCTATATCTTCAGTAGTGTCCAGCCTATCTATATCTTAAGTAGTGTCCAGCCTATCTATATCCCCAGTAGTGTCCAGCCTATCCACATATTCAGTAGTGTCCAGCCTATCTATATCTTCAGTAGTGTCCAGCCTATCTATATCCCCAGTAGTGTCCAGCCTATCCACATATTCAGTAGTGTCCAGCCTATCTATATCTTCAGTAGTGTCCAGCCTATCTATATCTTCAGTAGTGTCCAGCCTATCCACATATTCAGTAGTGTCCAGCCTATCTATATCTTCAGTAGTGTCCAGCCTATCTATATCTTCAGTAGTGTCCAGGCTATCTATATCTTCAGTAGTGTCCAGCCTATCTATATCTTCAGTAGTGTCCAGCCTATCCACATATTCAGTAGTGTCCAGCCTATCTATATCTTTAGTAGTGCACAGCCTGTCTATATCTTCGGTAGTGTCCAGCCTATCCACATATTCAGTAGTGTCCAGCCTATCTATATCTTCAGTAGTGTCCAGCCTATCTATATCTTCAGTAGTGTCCAGCCTATCCACATATTCAGTAGTGTCCAGCCTATCTATATCTTAAGTAGTGTCCAGCCTATCTATATCTTCAGTAGTGTCCAGCCTATCCACATATTCAGTAGTGTCCAGCCTATCTATATCTTCAGTAGTGTCCAGCCAATCTATATCTTCAGTAGTGTCCAGCCTATCTATATCTTAAGTAGTGTCCAGCCTATCTATATCTTCAGTAGTGTCCAGCCTATCCACATATTCAGTAGTGTCCAGCCTATCTATATCTTCAGTAGTGTCCAGCCTATCCACATATTCAGTAGTGTCCAGCCTATCTATATCTTCAGTAGTGTCCAGCCTATCTATATCTTCAGTAGTGTCCAGCATATCTATATCTTCAGTAGTGTCCAGCCTATCTATATCTTCAGTAGTGTCCAGCCTATCCACATATTCAGTAGTGTCCAGCCTATCTATATCTTCAGTAGTGTCCAGCCTATCCACATATTCAGTAGTGTCCAGCCTATCCACATCTTCTGTAGTGTCCAGCCTATCCACATCTTCTGTAGTGTACAGCCTATCCACATCTTCTGTAGTGTCCAGCCTATCCACATCTTCAGTAGTGTCCAGCCTATCCACATCTTCTGTAGTGTCCAGCCTATCCACATCTTCTGTAGTGTCCAGCCTATCCACATCTTCTGTAGTGTCCAGCCTATCCACATCTTCTGTAGTGTCCAGCCTATCCACATCTTCAGTAGTGTCCAGCCTATCCACATCTTCTGTAGTGTCCAGCCTATCCACATCTTCTGTAGTGTCCAGCCTATCCACATCTTCTGTAGTGTCCAGCCTATCCACATCTTCTCTAGTGTCCAGCCTATCCACATCTTCTGTAGTGTCCAGCCTATCCACATCTTCTGTAGTGTACAGCCTATCCACATCTTCTGTAGTGTCCAGCCTATCCACATCTTCTGTAGTGTCCAGCCTATCCACATCTTCTGTAGTGTCCAGCCTATCCACATCTTCTGTAGTGTCCAGCCTATCCTCATCTTCTGTAGTGTCCAGCCTATCCACATCTTCTGTAGTGTCCAGCCTATCCACATCTTCTGTAGTGTCCAGCCTATCCACATCTTCTGTAGTGTCCAGCCTATCCTCATCTTCTGTAGTGTCCAGCCTATCCACATCTTCTGTAGTGTCCAGCCTATCCACATCTTCTGTAGTGTCCAGCCTATCCACATCTTCTGTAGTGTCCAGCCTATCCACATCTTCTGTAGTGTCCAACCTATCCACATCTTCTGTAGTGTCCAGCCCATCCACATCTTCTGTAGTGTCCAGCCTATCCACATCTTCTGTAGTGTCCAGCCTATCCACATCTTCTGTAGTGTCCAGCCTATCCACATATTCAGTAGTGTCCAGCCTATCAATATCTTCAGTAGTGTCCAGCCTATCAATATCTTAAGTAGTGTCCAGCCTATATATATCTTCAGTAGTGTCCAGCCTATCCACATATTCAGGAGTGTCCAGCCTATCAATATCTTCAGTAGTGTCCAGCCTATCAATATCTTAAGTAGTGTCCAGCCTATCTATATCTTCAGTAGTGTCCAGCCTATCAATATCTTCAGTAGTGTCCAGCCTGTCTATCTTCAGTAGTGCACAGCCTGTCTATATCTTCAGTAGTGTCCAGCCTATCTATATCTTCAGTAGTGTCCAGCCTATCTATATCTTAAGTAGTGTCCAGCCTATCTATATCTTCAGTAGTGTCCAGCCTATCTATATCTTCAGTAGTGTCCAGCCAATCTATATCTTCAGTAGTGTCCAGCCTATCTATATCTTAAGTAGTGTCCAGACTATCTATATCTTCTGTAGTGTCCAGACTATCCACATCTTCAGTAGTGTCCAGCCAATCTATATCTTCAGTAGTGTCCAGCCTATCTATATCTTAAGTAGTGTCCAGCCTATCTATATCTTCAGTAGTGTCCAGCCTATCCACATATTCAGTAGTGTCCAGCCTATCTATATCTTCAGTAGTGTCCAGCCTATCCACATATTCAGTAGTGTCCAGCCTATCTATATCTTCAGTAGTGTCCAGCCTATCTATATCTTCAGTAGTGTCCAGCGTATCTATATCTTCAGTAGTGTCCAGCCTATCTATATCTTCAGTAGTGTCCAGCCTATCCACATATTCAGTAGTGTCCAGCCTATCTATATCTTCAGTAGTGCACAGCCTGTCTATATCTTCAGTAGTGTCCAGCCAATCTATATCTTCAGTAGTGTCCAGCCTATCTATATCTTAAGTAGTGTCCAGCCTATCTATATCTTCTGTAGTGTCCAGACTATCCACATCTTCAGTAGTGTCCAGCCAATCTATATCTTCAGTAGTGTCCAGCCTATCTATATCTTAAGTAGTGTCCAGCCTATCTATATCCCCAGTAGTGTCCAGCCTATCCACATATTCAGTAGTGTCCAGCCTATCTATATCTTCAGTAGTGTCCAGCCTATCTATATCCCCAGTAGTGTCCAGCCTATCCACATCTTCTGTAGTGTCCAGCCTATCCACATCTTCTGTAGTGTCCAGCCTATCCACATCTTCAGTAGTGTCCAGCCTATCCACATCTTCTGTAGTGTCCAGCCTATCCACATCTTCTGTAGTGTCCAGCCTATCCACATCTTCTGTAGTGTCCAGCCTATCCACATCTTCTCTAGTGTCCAGCCTATCCACATCTTCTGTAGTGTCCAGCCTATCCACATCTTCTGTAGTGTACAGCCTATCCACATCTTCTGTAGTGTCCAGCCTATCCACATCTTCTGTAGTGTCCAGCCTATCCACATCTTCTGTAGTGTCCAGCCTATCCACATCTTCTGTAGTGTCCAGCCTATCCTCATCTTCTGTAGTGTCCAGCCTATCCACATCTTCTGTAGTGTCCAGCCTATCCACATCTTCTGTAGTGTCCAGCCTATCCACATCTTCTGTAGTGTCCAGCCTATCCTCATCTTCTGTAGTGTCCAGCCTATCCACATCTTCTGTAGTGTCCAGCCTATCCACATCTTCTGTAGTGTCCAGCCTATCCACATCTTCTGTAGTGTCCAGCCTATCCACATCTTCTGTAGTGTCCAGCCTATCCACATCTTCTGTAGTGTCCAGCCCATCCACATCTTCTGTAGTGTCCAGCCTATCCACATCTTCTGTAGTGTCCAGCCTATCCACATCTTCTGTAGTGTCCAGCCTATCCACATATTCAGTAGTGTCCAGCCTATCAATATCTTCAGTAGTGTCCAGCCTATCAATATCTTAAGTAGTGTCCAGCCTATATATATCTTCAGTAGTGTCCAGCCTATCCACATATTCAGGAGTGTCCAGCCTATCAATATCTTCAGTAGTGTCCAGCCTATCAATATCTTAAGTAGTGTCCAGCCTATCTATATCTTCAGTAGTGTCCAGCCTATCAATATCTTCAGTAGTGTCCAGCCTGTCTATCTTCAGTAGTGCACAGCCTGTCTATATCTTCAGTAGTGTCCAGCCTATCTATATCTTCAGTAGTGTCCAGCCTATCTATATCTTAAGTAGTGTCCAGCCTATCTATATCTTCAGTAGTGTCCAGCCTATCTATATCTTCAGTAGTGTCCAGCCAATCTATATCTTCAGTAGTGTCCAGCCTATCTATATCTTAAGTAGTGTCCAGACTATCTATATCTTCTGTAGTGTCCAGACTATCCACATCTTCAGTAGTGTCCAGCCAATCTATATCTTCAGTAGTGTCCAGCCTATCTATATCTTAAGTAGTGTCCAGCCTATCTATATCTTCAGTAGTGTCCAGCCTATCCACATATTCAGTAGTGTCCAGCCTATCTATATCTTCAGTAGTGTCCAGCCTATCCACATATTCAGTAGTGTCCAGCCTATCTATATCTTCAGTAGTGTCCAGCCTATCTATATCTTCAGTAGTGTCCAGCGTATCTATATCTTCAGTAGTGTCCAGCCTATCTATATCTTCAGTAGTGTCCAGCCTATCCACATATTCAGTAGTGTCCAGCCTATCTATATCTTCAGTAGTGCACAGCCTGTCTATATCTTCAGTAGTGTCCAGCCAATCTATATCTTCAGTAGTGTCCAGCCTATCTATATCTTAAGTAGTGTCCAGCCTATCTATATCTTCTGTAGTGTCCAGACTATCCACATCTTCAGTAGTGTCCAGCCAATCTATATCTTCAGTAGTGTCCAGCCTATCTATATCTTAAGTAGTGTCCAGCCTATCTATATCCCCAGTAGTGTCCAGCCTATCCACATATTCAGTAGTGTCCAGCCTATCTATATCTTCAGTAGTGTCCAGCCTATCTATATCCCCAGTAGTGTCCAGCCTATCCACATATTCAGTAGTGTCCAGCCTATCTATATCTTCAGTAGTGTCCAGCCTATCTATATCTTCAGTAGTGTCCAGCCTATCCACATATTCAGTAGTGTCCAGCCTATCTATATCTTCAGTAGTGTCCAGCCTATCTATATCTTCAGTAGTGTCCAGGCTATCTATATCTTCAGTAGTGTCCAGCCTATCTATATCTTCAGTAGTGTCCAGCCTATCCACATATTCAGTAGTGTCCAGCCTATCTATATCTTTAGTAGTGCACAGCCTGTCTATATCTTCGGTAGTGTCCAGCCTATCCACATATTCAGTAGTGTCCAGCCTATCTATATCTTCAGTAGTGTCCAGCCTATCTATATCTTCAGTAGTGTCCAGCCTATCCACATATTCAGTAGTGTCCAGCCTATCTATATCTTAAGTAGTGTCCAGCCTATCTATATCTTCAGTAGTGTCCAGCCTATCCACATATTCAGTAGTGTCCAGCCTATCTATATCTTCAGTAGTGTCCAGCCAATCTATATCTTCAGTAGTGTCCAGCCTATCTATATCTTAAGTAGTGTCCAGCCTATCTATATCTTCAGTAGTGTCCAGCCTATCCACATATTCAGTAGTGTCCAGCCTATCTATATCTTCAGTAGTGTCCAGCCTATCCACATATTCAGTAGTGTCCAGCCTATCTATATCTTCAGTAGTGTCCAGCCTATCTATATCTTCAGTAGTGTCCAGCATATCTATATCTTCAGTAGTGTCCAGCCTATCTATATCTTCAGTAGTGTCCAGCCTATCCACATATTCAGTAGTGTCCAGCCTATCTATATCTTCAGTAGTGTCCAGCCTATCCACATATTCAGTAGTGTCCAGCCTATCCACATCTTCTGTAGTGTCCAGCCTATCCACATCTTCTGTAGTGTACAGCCTATCCACATCTTCTGTAGTGTCCAGCCTATCCACATCTTCAGTAGTGTCCAGCCTATCCACATCTTCTGTAGTGTCCAGCCTATCCACATCTTCTGTAGTGTCCAGCCTATCCACATCTTCTGTAGTGTCCAGCCTATCCACATCTTCTGTAGTGTCCAGCCTATCCACATCTTCAGTAGTGTCCAGCCTATCCACATCTTCTGTAGTGTCCAGCCTATCCACATATTCTGTAGTGTCCAGCCTATCCACATCTTCTGTAGTGTCCAGCCTATCCACATCTTCTCTAGTGTCCAGCCTATCCACATCTTCTGTAGTGTCCAGCCTATCCACATCTTCTGTAGTGTACAGCCTATCCACATCTTCTGTAGTGTCCAGCCTATCCACATCTTCTGTAGTGTCCAGCCTATCCACATCTTCTGTAGTGTCCAGCCTATCCACATCTTCTGTAGTGTCCAGCCTATCCTCATCTTCTGTAGTGTCCAGCCTATCCACATCTTCTGTAGTGTCCAGCCTATCCACATCTTCTGTAGTGTCCAGCCTATCCACATCTTCTGTAGTGTCCAGCCTATCCTCATCTTCTGTAGTGTCCAGCCTATCCACATCTTCTGTAGTGTCCAGCCTATCCACATCTTCTGTAGTGTCCAGCCTATCCACATCTTCTGTAGTGTCCAGCCTATCCACATCTTCTGTAGTGTCCAGCCTATCCACATCTTCTGTAGTGTCCAGCCCATCCACATCTTCTGTAGTGTCCAGCCTATCCACATCTTCTGTAGTGTCCAGCCTATCCACATCTTCTGTAGTGTCCAGCCTATCCACATATTCAGTAGTGTCCAGCCTATCAATATCTTCAGTAGTGTCCAGCCTATCAATATCTTAAGTAGTGTCCAGCCTATATATATCTTCAGTAGTGTCCAGCCTATCCACATATTCAGGAGTGTCCAGCCTATCAATATCTTCAGTAGTGTCCAGCCTATCAATATCTTAAGTAGTGTCCAGCCTATCTATATCTTCAGTAGTGTCCAGCCTATCAATATCTTCAGTAGTGTCCAGCCTGTCTATCTTCAGTAGTGCACAGCCTGTCTATATCTTCAGTAGTGTCCAGCCTATCTATATCTTCAGTAGTGTCCAGCCTATCTATATCTTAAGTAGTGTCCAGCCTATCTATATCTTCAGTAGTGTCCAGCCTATCTATATCTTCAGTAGTGTCCAGCCAATCTATATCTTCAGTAGTGTCCAGCCTATCTATATCTTAAGTAGTGTCCAGACTATCTATATCTTCTGTAGTGTCCAGACTATCCACATCTTCAGTAGTGTCCAGCCAATCTATATCTTCAGTAGTGTCCAGCCTATCTATATCTTAAGTAGTGTCCAGCCTATCTATATCTTCAGTAGTGTCCAGCCTATCCACATATTCAGTAGTGTCCAGCCTATCTATATCTTCAGTAGTGTCCAGCCTATCCACATATTCAGTAGTGTCCAGCCTATCTATATCTTCAGTAGTGTCCAGCCTATCTATATCTTCAGTAGTGTCCAGCCTATCTATATCTTCAGTAGTGTCCAGCCTATCCACATATTCAGTAGTGTCCAGCCTATCTATATCTTCAGTAGTGCACAGCCTGTCTATATCTTCGGTAGTGTCCAGCCTATCCACATATTCAGTAGTGTCCAGCCTATCTATATCTTCAGTAGTGTCCAGCCTATCTATATCTTCAGTAGTGTCCAGCCTATCCACATATTCAGTAGTGTCCAGCCTATCTATATCTTAAGTAGTGTCCAGCCTATCTATATATTCAGTAGTGTCCAGCCTATCCACATATTCAGTAGTGTCCAGCCTATCCATATCTTCAGTAGTGTCCAGCCTGTCTATCTTCAGTAGTGCACAGCCTGTCTATATCTTAAGTATTGTCCAGCCTATCTATATCTTCAGTAGTGTCCAGCCTATCTATATCTTAAGTAGTGTCCAGCCTATCTATATCTTCAGTAGTGTCCAGCCTATCTATATCTTCAGTAGTGTCCAGCCAATCTATATCTTCAGTAGTGTCCAGCCTATCTATATCTTAAGTAGTGTCCAGCCTATCTATATCTTCTGTAGTGTCCAGACTATCCACATCTTCAGTAGTGTCCAGCCAATCTATATCTTCAGTAGTGTCCAGCCTATCTATATCTTAAGTAGTGTCCAGCCTATCTATATATTCAGTAGTGTCCAGCCTATCCACATATTCAGTAGTGTCCAGCCTATCAATATCTTCAGTAGTGTCCAGCCTATCTATATCTTAAGTAGTGTCCAGCCTATCTATATCCCCAGTAGTGTCCAGCCTATCCACATATTCAGTAGTGTCCAGCCTATCTATATCTTCAGTAGTGTCCAGCCTATCTATATCCCCAGTAGTGTCCAGCCTATCCACATATTCAGTAGTGTCCAGCCTATCTATATCTTCAGTAGTGTCCAGCCTATCTATATCTTCAGTAGTGTCCAGCCTATCCACATATTCAGTAGTGTCCAGCCTATCTATATCTTCAGTAGTGTCCAGCCTATCTATATCTTCAGTAGTGTCCAGGCTATCTATATCTTCAGTAGTGTCCAGCCTATCTATATCTTCAGTAGTGTCCAGCCTATCCACATATTCAGTAGTGTCCAGCCTATCTATATCTTTAGTAGTGCACAGCCTGTCTATATCTTCGGTAGTGTCCAGCCTATCCACATATTCAGTAGTGTCCAGCCTATCTATATCTTCAGTAGTGTCCAGCCTATCTATATCTTCAGTAGTGTCCAGCCTATCCACATATTCAGTAGTGTCCAGCCTATCTATATCTTAAGTAGTGTCCAGCCTATCTATATCTTCAGTAGTGTCCAGCCTATCCACATATTCAGTAGTGTCCAGCCTATCTATATCTTCAGTAGTGTCCAGCCAATCTATATCTTCAGTAGTGTCCAGCCTATCTATATCTTAAGTAGTGTCCAGCCTATCTATATCTTCAGTAGTGTCCAGCCTATCCACATATTCAGTAGTGTCCAGCCTATCTATATCTTCAGTAGTGTCCAGCCTATCCACATATTCAGTAGTGTCCAGCCTATCTATATCTTCAGTAGTGTCCAGCCTATCTATATCTTCAGTAGTGTCCAGCATATCTATATCTTCAGTAGTGTCCAGCCTATCTATATCTTCAGTAGTGTCCAGCCTATCCACATATTCAGTAGTGTCCAGCCTATCTATATCTTCAGTAGTGTCCAGCCTATCCACATATTCAGTAGTGTCCAGCCTATCTATATCTTCAGTAGTGCACAGCCTGTCTATATCTTCGGTAGTGTCCAGCCTATCCACATATTCAGTAGTGTCCAGCCTATCTATATCTTCAGTAGTGTCCAGCCTATCTATATCTTCAGTAGTGTCCAGCCTATCCACATATTCAGTAGTGTCCAGCCTATCTATATCTTAAGTAGTGTCCAGCCTATCCACATATTCAGTAGTGTCCAGCCTATCCATATCTTCAGTAGTGTCCAGCCTGTCTATCTTCAGTAGTGCACAGCCTGTCTATATCTTAAGTATTGTCCAGCCTATCTATATCTTCAGTAGTGTCCAGCCTATCTATATCTTAAGTAGTGTCCAGCCTATCTATATCTTCAGTAGTGTCCAGCCTATCTATATCTTCAGTAGTGTCAGCCAATCTATATCTTCAGTAGTGTCCAGCCTATCTATATCTTAAGTAGTGTCCAGCCTATCTATATCTTCTGTAGTGTCCAGACTATCCACATCTTCAGTAGTGTCCAACCAATCTATATCTTCAGTAGTGTCCAGCCTATCTATATCTTAAGTAGTGTCCAGCCTATCTATATCTTCAGTAGTGTCCAGCCTATCCACATATTCAGTAGTGTCCAGCCTATCAATATCTTCAGTAGTGTCCAGTCTGTCTATCTTCAGTAGTGCACAGCCTGTCTATATGTTCAGTAGTGTCCAGCCTATCTATATCTTCAGTAGTGTCCAGTCTATCTATATCTTAAGTAGTGTCCAGCCTATCTATATCTTCAGTAGTGTCCAGCCTATCTATATCTTCAGTAGTGTCCAGCCAATCTATATCTTCACTAGTGTCCAGCCTATCTATATCTTAAGTAGTGTCCAGCCTATCTATATCTTCTGTAGTGTCCAGACTATCCACATCTTCAGTAGTGTCCAGCCAATCTATATCTTCAGTAGTGTCCAGCCTATCTATATCTTCAGTAGTGTCCAGGCTATCTATATCTTCAGTAGTGTCCAGCCTATCTATATCTTCAGTAGTGTCCAGCCTATCCACATATTCAGTAGTGTCCAGCCTATCTATATCTTTAGTAGTGCACAGCCTGTCTATATCTTCGGTAGTGTCCAGCCTATCCACATATTCAGTAGTGTCCAGCCTATCTATATCTTCAGTAGTGTCCAGCCTATCTATATCTTCAGTAGTGTCCAGCCTATCCACATATTCAGTAGTGTCCAGCCTATCAATATCTTCAGTAGTGTCCAGCCTGTCTATCTTCAGTAGTGCACAGCCTGTCTATATCTTAAGTAGTGTCCAGCCTATCTATATCTTCAGTAGTGTCCAGCCTATCTATATCTTAAGTAGTGTCCAGCCTATCTATATCTTCAGTAGTGTCCAGCCTATCTATATCTTCAGTAGTGTCCAGCCAATCTATATCTTCAGTAGTGTCCAGCCTATCTATATCTTAAGTAGTGTCCAGCCTATCTATATCTTCTGTAGTGTCCAGACTATCCACATCTTCAGTAGTGTCCAGCCAATCTATATCTTCAGTAGTGTCCAGCCTATCTATATCTTAAGTAGTGTCCAGCCTATCTATATCTTCAGTAGTGTCCAGCCTATCCACATATTCAGTAGTGTCCAGCCTATCAATATCTTCAGTAGTGTCCAGCCTGTCTATCTTCAGTAGTGTCCAGCCTATCTATATCTTAAGTAGTGTCCAGCCTATCTATATCTTCAGTAGTGTCCAGCCTATCTATATCTTCAGTAGTGTCCAGCCTATCTATATCTTAAGTAGTGTCCAGCCTATCTATATCTTCAGTAGTGTCCAGCCTATCTATATCTTCAGTAGTGTCCAGCCTATCCACATATTCAGTAGTGTCCAGCCTATCTATATCTTCAGTAGTGTCCAGCCTGTCTATATCTTCAGTAGTGTCCAGCCTATCCACATATTCAGTAGTGTCCAGCCTATCTATATCTTCAGTAGTGTCCAGCCTATCTATATCTTCAGTAGTGTCCAGCCTATCTATATCTTCAGTAGTGTCCAGCCTATCTATATCTTAAGTAGTGTCCAGCCTATCTATATCTTCAGTAGTGTCCAGCCTATCTATATCTTCAGTAGTGTCCAGCCTATCCACATATTCAGTAGTGTCCAGCCAATCTATATCTTCAGTAGTGTCCAGCCTATCTATATCTTAAGTAGTGTCCAGCCTATCTATATCTTCTGTAGTGTCCAGACTATCCACATCTTCAGTAGTGTCCAGCCAATCTATATCTTCAGTAGTGTCCAGCCTATCTATATCTTAAGTAGTGTCCAGCCTATCTATATCTTCAGTAGTGTCCAGCCTATCCACATATTCAGTAGTGTCCAGCCTATCAATATCTTCAGTAGTGTCCAGTCTGTCTATCTTCAGTAGTGCACAGCCTGTCTATATGTTCAGTAGTGTCCAGCCTATCTATATCTTCAGTAGTGTCCAGCCTATCTATATCTTAAGTAGTGTCCAGCCTATCTATATCTTCAGTAGTGTCCAGCCTATCTATATCTTCAGTAGTGTCCAGCCAATCTATATCTTCAGTAGTGTCCAGCCTATCTATATCTTAAGTAGTGTCCAGCCTATCTATATCTTCTGTAGTGTCCAGACTATCCACATCTTCAGTAGTGTCCAGCCAATCTATATCTTCAGTAGTGTCCAGCTATCTATATCTTAAGTAGTGTCCAGCCTATCTATATCCTCAGTAGTGTCCAGCCTATCCACATATTCAGTAGTGTCCAGCCTATCTATATCTTCAGTAGTGTCCAGCCTATCCACATATTCAGTAGTGTCCAGCCTATCTATATCTTCAGTAGTGTCCAGCCTATCTATATCTTCAGTAGTGTCCAGGCTATCTATATCTTCAGTAGTGTCCAGCCTATCTATATCTTCAGTAGTGTCCAGCCTATCCACATATTCAGTAGTGTCCAGCCTATCTATATCTTTAGTAGTGCACAGCCTGTCTATATCTTCAGTGTCCAGCCTATCCACATATTCAGTAGTGTCCAGCCTATCTATATCTTCAGTAGTGTCCAGCCTATCTATATCTTCAGTAGTGTCCAGCCTATCCACATATTCAGTAGTGTCCAGCCTATCAATATCTTCAGTAGTGTCCAGCCTGTCTATCTTCAGTAGTGCACAGCCTGTCTATATCTTAAGTAGTGTCCAGCCTATCTATATCTTCAGTAGTGTCCAGCCTATCTATATCTTAAGTAGTGTCCAGCCTATCTATATCTTCAGTAGTGTCAACCTATCTATATCTTAAGTAGTGTCCAGCCTATCTATATCTTCTGTAGTGTCCAGACTATCCACATCTTCAGTAGTGTCCAGCCAATCTATATCTTCAGTAGTGTCCAGCCTATCTATATCTTAAGTAGTGTCCAGCCTATCTATATCTTCAGTAGTGTCCAGCCTATCCACATATTCAGTAGTGTCCAGCCTATCAATATCTTCAGTAGTGTCCAGCCTGTCTATCTTCAGTAGTGTCCAGCCTATCTATATCTTAAGTAGTGTCCAGCCTATCTATATCTTCAGTAGTGTCCAGCCTATCTATATCTTCAGTAGTGTCCAGCCTATCTATATCTTAAGTAGTGTCCAGCCTATCTATATCTTCAGTAGTGTCCAGCCTATCTATATCTTCAGTAGTGTCCAGCCTATCCACATATTCAGTAGTGTCCAGCCTATCTATATCTTCAGTAGTGTCCAGCCTATCCACATATTCAGTAGTGTCCAGCCTATCTATATCTTCAGTAGTGTCCAGCCTGTCTATATCTTCAGTAGTGTCCAGCCTATCCACATATTCAGTAGTGTCAGCCTATCTATATCTTCAGTAGTGTCCAGCCTATCTATATCTTCAGTAGTGTCCAGCCTATCTATATCTTCAGTAGTGTCCAGCCTATCTATATCTTAAGTAGTGTCCAGCCTATCTATATCTTCAGTAGTGTCCAGCCTATCTATATCTTCAGTAGTGTCCAGCCTATCCACATATTCAGTAGTGTCCAGCCAATCTATATCTTCAGTAGTGTCCAGCCTATCTATATCTTAAGTAGTGTCCAGCCTATCTATATCTTCTGTAGTGTCCAGACTATCCACATCTTCAGTAGTGTCCAGCCAATCTATATCTTCAGTAGTGTCCAGCCTATCTATATCTTAAGTAGTGTCCAGCCTATCTATATCTTCAGTAGTGTCCAGCCTATCCACATATTCAGTAGTGTCCAGCCTATCAATATCTTCAGTAGTGTCCAGTCTGTCTATCTTCAGTAGTGCACAGCCTGTCTATATGTTCAGTAGTGTCCAGCCTATCTATATCTTCAGTAGTGTCCAGCCTATCTATATCTTAAGTAGTGTCCAGCCTATCTATATCTTCAGTAGTGTCCAGCCTATCTATATCTTCAGTAGTGTCCAGCCAATCTATATCTTCAGTAGTGTCCAGCCTATCTATATCTTCAGTAGTGTCCAGCCTATCTATATCTTCAGTAGTGTCCAGGCTATCTATATCTTCAGTAGTGTCCAGCCTATCTATATCTTCAGTAGTGTCCAGCCTATCCACATATTCAGTAGTGTCCAGCCTATCTATATCTTTAGTAGTGCACAGCCTGTCTATATCTTCGGTAGTGTCCAGCCTATCTATATCTTAAGTAGTGTCCAGCCTATCTATATCCTCAGTAGTGTCCAGCCTATCCACATATTCAGTAGTGTCCAGCCTATCTATATCTTCAGTAGTGTCCAGCCTATCCACATATTCAGTAGTGTCCAGCCTATCTATATCTTCAGTAGTGTCCAGCCTATCTATATCTTCAGTAGTGTCCAGGCTATCTATATCTTTCAGTAGTGTCCAGCCTATCTATATCTTCAGTAGTGTCCAGCCTATCCACATATTCAGTAGTGTCCAGCCTATCTATATCTTTAGTAGTGCACAGCCTGTCTATATCTTCGGTAGTGTCCAGCCTATCCACATATTCAGTAGTGTCCAGCCTATCTATATCTTCAGTAGTGTCCAGCCTATCTATATCTTCAGTAGTGTCCAGCCTATCCACATATTCAGTAGTGTCCAGCCTATCAATATCTTCAGTAGTGTCCAGCCTGTCTATCTTCAGTAGTGCACAGCCTGTCTATATCTTAAGTAGTGTCCAGCCTATCTATATCTTCAGTAGTGTCCAGCCTATCTATATCTTAAGTAGTGTCCAGCCTATCTATATCTTCAGTAGTGTCCAGCCTATCTATATCTTAAGTAGTGTCCAGCCTATCTATATCTTCAGTAGTGTCCAGCCTATCTATATCTTCAGTAGTGTCCAGCCTATCTATATCTTCAGTAGTGTCCAGCCTATCTATATCTTAAGTAGTGTCCAGCCTATCTATATCTTCAGTAGTGTCCAGCCTATCTATATCTTCAGTAGTGTCCAGCCTATCTATATCTTAAGTAGTGTCCAGCCTATCTATATCTTCAGTAGTGTCCAGCCTATCTATATCTTCAGTAGTGTCCAGCCTATCCACATATTCAGTAGTGTCCAGCCTATCAATATCTTCAGTAGTGCACAGCCTGTCTATCTTCAGTAGTGCACAGCCTGTCTATCTTCAGTAGTGCACAGCCTGTCTATATCTTCGGTAGTGTACAGCCCACCTATATCTTCAGTAGTGTCCAGCCTGTCTATCTTCAGTAGTGTCCAGCCTGTCTATCTTCAGTAGTGCACAGCCTGTCTATATCTTCGGTAGTGTACAGCCCACCTATATCTTCAGTAGTGTCCAGCCTATCTATATACTCAGTAGGGTGCAGCCCATCTATATCTTCAGTAGTGTCCAGCCTGTCTATCTTCAGTAGTGCACAGCCTGTCTATATCTTCGGTAGTGTACAGCCCACCTATATCTTCAGTAGTGTCGAGCCTATCTATATACTCAGTAGGGTGCAGCCCATCTATATCTTCAGTAGTGTCCAGCCTGTCTATCTTCAGTAGTGCCCAGCCTATATATGTCTTCAGTAGTGCATCAGTAGTGCACAG